>NC_072450.1:597312-659812 GCF_027596085.1 Anoplopoma fimbria | reverse complement strand
AGACACTTAACCCCAAGTTGCTCCTGAAGGCCATCGGTGTGGACTGATGATGAATGTTAGTTAGAGTCTGATGGTGGCACCTTGATGGTAGCCTGTCATCAGTGTGTGAATGATATGTAACATACTACTGACTGTAAGTCGCTTTGGAGAAAAGCCTCTGCTACATGACTGTAATGTAATGTAATGTATCAGTAGTAGTAGTAGTAGTAGTAGTATTTATTAATGCGGTCCCTGTCAGCAGACTGCAGGTCTACGTCTGACCCAGTTCTCGGGGCTCCTGGGAGAAACCAGACCAGTGAGCTGGTTTTTAGATGAGGATCAGGATCAGATCCATCAGAGAGACTCACATCAGACCTCATGAGCTCCTCCATTATTCACACTGAGGAGGAGGAGGAGGAGCAGGAGGAGGAGAGCTGCATTAAACATGGAGGCTGCTACAGATACCCCCCCCCTCTACATGTGTCTACGGCCACAGTGATTGGCTGAGAGGAGGTTGAGTCCTTAAAGTACAACATGAGGAGAGGATCTCTCTGTTCTCCACTGAGAGACATGCAGCCCTCTGGAGGAACACTGCTGCTCAGGTAAACACACCGGAACCTCGTTATGAGCCTCGTTATGAGCCTCGTTATGAGCCTCGTTATGAACCTCGTTATGAACCTCGTTATGAGCCTCAGCTCGACAGGAATGGGATGGATTATCATCAAATGATGTTCACACATTCATGGCCCCTCAGGATGAATCCTCTTGATTTATCTTTTATATTTGTAAAGTTTCTATCTATTTAACAGATATTATTCGGTCAAATTTATTATATTAACATCCTCAGCCCACTTCTGATTATTAAAAGATTTTCAAGGACCATCTTCCCAAATTAATTGAGAAGAAAAAAAACTTTTTTGTCTTTAAAGTCAAGAACAAAATAAGAAAAAATATATTTGAAGAGGTTATGAAGACAAAGTTTACACACAGATCTATTGAGATTGTCTATATCAATATGTTTTGCTGATGAAGTGTCTGTTCTTACTGAACTCATCTATTCATCTAGAATTATAAGACTTTTTTATTATTAATGACCTCTGCTAACTCTACGACTACGTTTAACTTCCTCTACTTGTGATACGACTGATGACGTTTATGATTGACAGCCGTGTTCTTCAGCCTGTTCTCTGTGGACAGGAGACCCATCAGAACCACTGAGTGGTTCTTTAGAACCTCAGCAGTCAGCAGTACTAACGTGTCCGGTACTCACACGTCCACCTGGCAGAGGAAGCAGTGGCAGTTCTCGATGACGTGGTCGTGTTTGGAGCGGTCGAACTCGGGCACCGGACCTTTATCGCTCTTGGTTCTGACGTTGTGGTCGGCCGGGTCGATGGACACGGCCATCAGGTGGACGAACAGGTGACAGACGAACAGGACCCCCGTACACTGAGGCACCCATCAGGACGCAAACGTGGAGGATTACTGGACCACAGACGCTCAGTCAGTCAGCTGATTTAAATGTTCATCTCTTTGGTGGATTTCTAAACTGAAATGTTAAAATCATCTGCTAACATCCAGAATCAGCTGTGAGGAGACACTAAAGGCTACAACCAACAACGTCTCTGTTAAATAAACCAATAAACATAATCAATAATTAATACAACAGAGTATCAGGGCTGCTGTTCAATAACATCTGAGATTCAAGAATGAGTTTCTATAAAGACACAAACGTTTACGTTCAGTGTTTCTTTCTAAAACTCTGTGAGTCTGATGAACATGTTGAGAGTTTTCGATCCTCATAAAACACTTTAAAAGGAAATATTATAATTCTAATCCGGCTTTGTTTCCACTCATGTTTATTAGCTGACTAAAAGTCTTCACATTTAAAGTAAAAAGTTTTAAAATGAAGTAATAAAAGGGGAACATTTAGAAATGAAAGTCGTATTTATTAATGTTGAGTGAAAAAGCCCTAATATTTAAAGATAAATATCCTGATATTTAGAGATAAGTTGTAATATTAATAGATATGAGCCAAGTCATAACCGACGTAGGATGCTTCAAGAGTAAAAAGTCATATTTTATTCTTATCTTAGGTTCATTTAATTACATGTGTGCTTGTTTTGGTATTTCCCGTCAACACTGTTCTGTCTCAGGACTGTTGAGTCCTTTCAGCTCAGGTGTGTGTTGTGATGTCACCTGTTGGGTTAATGTTAACTTCCCTTAAAGCAGCACAAACATAACTCTGTGTTGTCCAGAGACAGTCCTTAACGACATAAAGGCTTCAGTGAGAATGGGATACGAACATATCATCAGAGCTCAGCAGACATGAGACGGGGAGATGCTTTCTGTCTGGAGGAAACAGAGTTTGGTTTCATTTTCATTGAATGTCCTGAAAGCTGTGAGAATAAGCTGTCATTGGTGAAACCTCTAACATCAGACTGCTTTCCCTGAGTATTAAAATCTTTATGAATATTTTGACTTCTTTCTTAAGCCTCAGATGTTGGAGTTAGCTAACTGGGCCCTCTGTCCCTCTTTGAGTCCGCCGGGTCAAAGGATACGATGTAGCCTGCAGGGATCCAGTGAGCCGGCAGCAGGGGGACGAACACGCCGAAGCCGGTGACGGCGAAGTAGACGTAGAGCAGCCAGGCCAGCAGCTGGAAGGGGTGAGGAGGCCAGCTCCACCCGTTGGTCCGGGAGCAGAGCGGCACGTCGGCCCGGTGCGGCCCGTCCTCAGCCACCGGCGCCGTGCGGTTCGGGTTCTTACTGCACACATCCATCCTGCACACAAATACAGAAGCAAACAGGGGGGTTGATTCCTGTACAGCTCTGCTCCATCAGATATAATATCAGAACATGTAAAAACATCAACACTGAGCTGAAACCGTCAATTCAACGAATCATCTTTCAACAGAAGATTAATCTGAAACTACTGCAATTCATTTGTTTCAGTATTTCCTTTAGGTCTGAGGGGAGATACAATACAGCAGAGAAGTACTCAGTAAAAGTAGTACTTCCACAGTGTGGAAATACTTGTTTCAAGAAGCAGAACATTATCTATAATATTATGCATTATATTTATTGATGCATTAGTGTGTTCATCACTTTAATGTTGCAGCTGGTGGAGCTCATTTTAATATTGTTACATATATTTTATATACTTCATAAACTGCTACCAGCTTGATATTTTTTTTAAGGTAGCACAAAATGGAAGTACTCAAGTAATGTACAAGTACCATAACATTGTCCTTAAGTACAGTAGAGTAAATGTACTTAGTTACTTTCCACCACGTTAAACAGAAACAAACAGCCTGAGACTGTAGAAGTCAGAACAGAGCCTCATATTGATGATATTATTAACCCGCTCTGGGCTCGTGTCTTTATATCTGGTAGAATCCTACAGTGACACATATTGATCAGTTAACTGATCACATATTGATCCCGTCTTTCTTCCTCTGATATCATCAATAACTGATCAGAGTGATCAGTTATTGATGATAATAAACATTCCTGCTGAACCAACAGTCACGTGGAGGTCCGACCCGGTCTCACCTGTTTATCTCACCTGTTTACCTGTTTATCTCACCTGTTTACCTGTTTATCTCACCTGTTTATCTCACCTGTTTACCTGTTTATCTCACCTGTTTACCTGTTTATCTCACCTGTTTATCTGTTTATCTCACCTGTTTATCTGTTTATCTCACCTGTTTATCTGTTTACCAGTTTCTCACCTGTTTATCTCACCTGTTTATCACCTGTTTATGTTTTCTGTTTACCTGTTTATCTCACCTGTTTATCTGTTTACCAGTTTCTCACCTGTTTATCTGTTTATCTGTTCACCTGTTTATCTGTTTACCTGTTATCTGTTACCTGTTTCCTGTTCACCTGTCTATCTGTCTGTTTATCTGTTTACCTGTCTATCTGTCTATCTGTCTATCTGTTTACCTGTCTACCTGTCTATCTGTTTCACCTCTATCTGTCTACCTGTTTATCTGTTTACCTGTTTATCTGTTTACCTGTCTATCTGTTTACCTGTTTATCTGTTTACCTGTCTATCTGTCTACGTTCCCCTCACCTGTCTACTCCCGCTGCATGTCCCCGGTGGAGCCTCAGACCGGGTCAGCAGCGTCCCGGTCCGTTGGTCGCCTCCATCCGGCGGGTGATGAGCTGCTGCTGGTCTGTGGCTGTAAATAACGATGCTAGCATGCTAAGCTAACCGCTAACAGCCCGCTAGCCCCGCCGCTGACGTGCTAGCTAGCGAGCTACCACGGAGCTACCACGGAGCGGGGTCAGGGGTCAGAGGTCAGGGGTCAGGGGTCAGAGAGTGTTCACGACGAGAGATCGTTTCAATGTTTCAGCCTCACGAGCTCGTTAGCCTGTTAGCACAGCTGTTAGCATAGCTGTTAGCATAGCTGTTAGCATAGCTGCTAGCTGCCTCCAGCTCCTCGCAGCTCCAGCTCTGTACGCCGTCTCCTTGGTAACGCTCCAGGTCCGCTCCCATTGGCCGCAGCAGGCCCCGCCCCCTGCGCTGCTCCGTGAAGCAGCCGGAGCGCCGACGCGTCCAGTCCAGCAGAGGGCAGCAGCTGCGAGGACATCAGGACATGAGGACATTAGAACATTAGAACATGAGGACATTAGAACATTAGAACATGAGGACATCAGGACATGAGGACATTAGAACATTAGAACATTAGAACATGAGGACATGAGGACATTAGAACATTAGAACATGAGAACATTAGGACATGAGGACATTAGGACATGAGAACATTAGAACAATAGAACATTAGGACATTAGAACATGAGGACATTAGAACATTAGAACATGAGGACATGAGGACATTAGAACATTAGAACATGAGGACATTAGAACATGAGGACATTAGAACATTAGAACATGAGGACATTAGAACATGAGGACATCAGGACATGAGGACATTAGAACATTAGAACATGAGGACATTAGAACATTAGAACATGAGGACATTAGAACATGAGAACATGAGGACATTAGAACATTAGAACATGAGAACATTAGAACATGAGGACATGAGGACATTAGAACATTAGAACATGAGGACATTAGAACATTAGAACATGAGGACATTAGAACATGAGAACATTAGAACATGAGGACATTAGAACATGAGGACATGAGAACATTAGAACAATAGAACATTAGGACATTAGAACATGAGGAACATTAGAACATTAGAACATGAGGACATGAGGACATTAGAACATGAGGACATTAGAACATGAGGACATTAGAACATGAGGACATTAGAACATGAGGACATTAGAACATTAGAACATGAGGACATTAGAACATGAGGACATTAGAACATGAGGACATTAGAACATTAGAACATTAGAACATTAGAACATGAGGACATTAGAACATTAGAACATGAGGACATTAGAACATGAGAACATTAGAACATTAGAACATGAGGACATTAGAACATGAGGACATTAGAACATGAGGACATTAGAACATTAGAACATGAGGACATTAGAACATTAGAACATGAGAACATTAGAACATTAGAACATGAGGACATTAGAACATTAGAACATTAGAACATGAGGACATTAGAACATGAGAACATTAGAACATGAGGACATTAGAACATGAGAACATTAGAACATGAGAACATTAGAACATGAGAACATTAGAACATGAGAACATTAGAACATTAGAACTCAGATACAAACTGAAGAAAGACAATAGAGTCACACTAATGTTCATAGGAACATCTCGTAGACTTGGACCAGTGCCACCAGTGCATGTTTCCCAGTCCCCAGACAGGTCTGCATAGAAATATACACAACAATGTAATGTAATGTAATGTAATGTCAGATCAATAAAAAATGACTGATCCATCTCTAATAAATATTCTAAGGTAGTATATTTTTATTATAATAGCATAAAAATATTTTTTAGCAAAAATGCATGCACAGTATATGACTGTGTATAATATATATATATATATCATATAATATATTATATTATATCATATCATATACTATCATATACTAGTATATCATTTATCATATAATAAAATAAAATATAATATAATATAATTTATTATAATATAATATAATTTATTATAATATAATATAATTTATTATAATATAATATAATTATAATATAATATCATATCATATCATATATAATATCATATAATAACATTTATAAACAAAGGGATCTGTCATTTAGTCCACATTTAAATGGGGTTCTAAAGTTCAGCTCAGCTGGTTTTCTTTCTGGTGATGACCCTCTGCTGGCGTTGAAGAGGTTAAATATTTGTCCTTTATTGTTTTTAACATAATATCTGTTCACTGCGATGATTGAATGTCTCCCATGTTGAGCTCTGAATGAGAAACATGCAGCTGGAAGACGTTTAGGCCTCCAGCAGGGCAGCAACACACTGATCTGTTACTGTGAGCTGTCAGCGCTGTTTTATCCCACAGTCCCAAGAGTCTTTGAAGCTCTCAGCTGAACCTGTTCATTTCTGTCCAGTTAACCTATTTTTAGTGAGAGCAGCTGAATTATAAATAAAATTATTATTATTATTATTATTATTATTATTATCATTATTATTATTAATATAATGTCTATTAGTCACTAGCCTGCATTACATTTATTTTAAGTCTTCGTCCTTCATCTTCATCACAGCGGAAACAGAATACGAAGGAAGGCTGCGTCCAATATGGTTAAAATAAAATAAATGTTCAATAAATCTATGAGATAAAAGTAATAAAGTGTCGAAATATAATGATCAAATGTGAGAGTGAAGAGTTCAGTTTCATCGTGAAAAAAACTCATATCTCACATCCACAACAAAGAAAGAAGTTTTGGATCATGTCACCACAATGTTATATAATATTTATTAAAAAAGAAATCCACTCACAAAAAATAAAGACATATATATGTTAAAACAAAAGTCAAATAAAAAAAGAACAAAGAAGTAAAATGTCATCAGCTTTCAAACATTGTGTATAAACTTTATTTGTCGTCTGCCTGCTGACGTCACTGTGATCCTCATCAGCAGAGGATGTGTCCTCATTAAAACACCTTCATTAGTGGAGACAAAGACGAGCTGGCAGACGGATCAGGTCAACCCGCCCTCAACTCGACCTGCAGACAAACACAAACACTCTGAGGTAACGGAGAGGAAGACTCCCTGGAGTATCTTCATCACACACACAGCAGACCAGAGACAGAAACGCTTTGATAGTCGTCTGTTTTACAGTTTTATACGTCTGACTCACTGCTGAGTCTGAGTTCAGAGATGATCGGATCTACGTCCTGATTCTGAATGCTTTACATCAAGAATCAGGTCTACTGTATTTATTACATAAAGTCATGAAAACATTCATTACTGGCAAAGTTCAAAGAATGAAGGAGATCTTACATGGTGATTTTATATTTTTATTTTACATCAGTGGACAAAAAAACACAAGAGACAACCTCCGATTCTTTAAAGTGAAGTCGATCTTATTGTGTTAAAGCTGCATTCTCTCTTGTCCATCATTGTCCTCTGGTTGTATAGAAGTCTATGAGAAAATGACTCTACTTCTCTCTTGATTAAACATTGTAATCTTTCTTCTTCTTCTTCTCCTTCTTCTTCTTCTTCTTCTTCTTCTTCTTCTTCTTCTTCTTCTTCTTCTTCTTCTTCTTCTTCTTCTTCTTCTTCTTCTTCTCCTTCTCCTTCCTCTTCTTCTTGTTCTCCTTCTTTTTCTTCTTTTTCTTCTTCTTCTTCTTCTTCTTCTTCTTCTTCTTCTTCTTCTTCTTCTTCTTCTTCTTCTTCTTCTTCTTCTTCTTCTTCCTCCTTGGTTATAGCTACAGTCGCACACTTAAAAAAAATGTGTTATTGTCACATTCTCTCAAACTGTCACTACTTCCTGTCAGTAGAACGTGAGACAACCTTTAATTATCGTAATGTCATCTGCAAACCTCTGCAGCTGGAGATAAAACAACCAATCAGAGACGAGGATTCTGTAACGCAGCTGTCAATCACTGCTGGTGAAGATTTCCGGTTCTGTCTCCTAAAAACGAAATCATAATACAACAGAACTACACTGAGTTATTTTACGAGGGAAACTTATTTAGTCTCAAGTTTGTTTTTAATCCCAAATAAATTTCATAATCTGCTGAAGTCTGCGTGTGGAGGTCGACGAGTTCTGAATGACTTCAGAACTCATTTATTAGACTTTTAACACGTCGCTGTTGTGGACGACTCCTCTGAAGGGTCTTCACCTCTCCCACTGGTCGTGTGTTGGTGTGTTTGTGTTGTGTAGTGACACCAGAGGGCAGCAGCTACTTTTAAAGTACCGTACAGGAGACTAACAAGAGACCAGCAGATGTTTCACCATAAAAGCCTTGTTGTAAAATGAATGGATTTTTTCATTTGAAGTGTAAACAGGAAGCTTGAACTCTGTAGCATAATGCTGTAATATGAATGTTACAGAGCAGTCTGGAGAAGAAGGAAGCTTCATTCTATAGTTTGATCACATGTATTGATCAATCAGTGACTCAGACGTTAGTTTAAATAAATCTATGAATGTTCAGAGTCAACACGATGAACGCTTTAATGTTTGTGTTAACATGGAGCTCTTTATGAAGAACATTTAGAACCTGAACACGTTATTTTAACCGATGAAGAGAACCAGGTTATAAAATGAATATTGTGATTATTTATGTTATGATAGCAACGTGTTGTGCTGATCTTTATATTAATATTCATTCAGAATTTCTTTGATTTATTTTGAAACTCTCTTCTGGAGGATGTAAAGTTTAAACTTTTCTTTAATATCTGTTTGAGTTTTTATAAAAACGTAGACCTTCATTCTATATTCAGACTGAAGTGTTTTTTAGTGAAAATGATGTGAAATAGTAAACATTCCACTGAATAAATAACTGAGTATCCTTAACCAGTCTCGTGAGTTTTTAAACAGATGTGTTGTCATATAGTTCTGATGTTGTTAAAGTATTATTATTATTATTATTATTATTACTCTTGTATTATTATTACCATTATTTGTTAAGGCATTATTATAAATATCACTATTATCACTATTATGGTTATTATTAATATTATGATCATCATCATCATCGTTATGTTATCATTATAATTATTATTATTCCTGACGGATGGGGGCCTGTGACGGACTCTGAAGTGGACTCAGGTTCAGGTTCAGGTTTCCATCAGAGAGCTGTGAGGTCACAGTGACCTCAGTGAGGACCAATCAGACGCTCCTCTGGTTTCCCAGCAGACTCACTGAAGCCTCTCTCCGGTTAATCGACACCTGATGAATTCATAAGTGAGGAGATAAAACCAGAGGAGAACTTCTCACGCTTCACAGAACAAAGTGTTGTTTTACTTTTTAGAGTTTAGAGAACAAGCTGCTCTGAAGACGTGAGCAGGATTTAAACCAAATTACCTTTATTCTGAAAAAACCTGAAGCAGACTGCTGAATGTCTAATATCAACACCGTGGAGATGATGAGAACTGTGACTGCTCTCAGATCAGCTGGTCTGTGAGCATGTGTGTGTTTGAAGGGAACGATTACGTCACGGTAGCCCATGACTATGAGATGGATCGGCTCGTATCATAATTAGTAATGCCAAATGATAAAGACGATTCAGTATTTCCCCTCCTCGAACTCCTTGGAGCATCTTAGAATTATTCTTTCAAGCAAGCCTTATTTTTAGTGAACATCTGTTGATCTCGTGAGATATCAACTTTAATTATTATCGTTTAGGCCAAACGAGATTAGTTAGAGAATATCAACGAGTAGCCTGAGTTATCAAACTATTCAGAGCTCCATCCCTCTCCACACACCGGACCGGATCCAACACCCGTCCTGAAGCAAGACCCAAAGAATTCAGAGACTTTTGCATGCTGATGGAGTGAGAACCCCAGAGCCAGCGGAGAGCCAGCGGAGAGCCAGCGGAGAGCCAGCGGTCTGTGAACCCTCAACCTCACCCTCTTCACCTCCGACGGACCGGAGAGTCCGACGGCAGAGCTGATACCACCAGGACCGCTGAAGCAACGGCAGAGACCCGCAAAAGGCATCCGGACCCCTCGGCACAAAGTAGGAACATCTCAACGTTACTGTGATCCAGAGTTGGTGTAGGAGATACAGAAGCTCTGAATAATAAATTAGAATGACCAGATAGAGCAGAGATAGGAGAAAGAGGAGCCCGCAACTTTCCTTCACTATTTGATATAATATTGCCTGATTATCTGAAATCCATTCATTCATGTTTTGTATTGTTCTTTAATTAATAATCCTGTCATACATTCATTATATTACCTTTTTAATAAATTACCCATGTATCGCCAAGTCGTTGTCTGTCATATTGATTCAAAAGGTGGGAACTATGAGGTCACTGAAGTCAGGACTTACCTTGAGATATTGAGACTGGATCATTTGTTACCAAATTATTGATCATATCTTTATTTTGTTTCTTCTATTCAGAAGTGGTGCCCACATGATCACACTTAACCATGTTCAGATCTGATCCCAGACCTGCTGCTGTCAAAGACGCTGACTGGAGGAAACAGCAGCTGATCTGGACCACATGTGGTGTAGATGAGAGAGAGGACACTGGTGTGCACTGATTAGAACTGTGATTGTTATTATTGCTTTTGTAATTAATATTGTTGTTGTTATTGTTTTTTGTTATTATTATTATTACTCTTGTGGATCAAGTCAGGCTGAAGTTGTTTCTATTTGTGGTTCTGATTCCTGGAATATTTTTTTCAATATTAATTTCAACCAATAATTTGAATCAGATTTTAGTTACAAAAACCTGGAGATGCACAACAAATGGCCTCGACGTCTTATGTAGCCTTTGAGCCAGACCTGCAGGACGTGATTATCTAGTCCAGCTTCCTCCAGACGTTGGTAGAACAATAAAGAACACGTGAGTTTACATTTAAAGAGCTGCTCTCAATCAGAATATAAAATAGATTTTAATAGATGTAAACGTTTATTCTAAAGCTGCAGGAGGCTCATGGTGTGATCTGGATCTCTGCAGACCCACAGAGTCCACATGGACTCATAAACTGAGACGTCAACAAGCTGAAATAAACCAGAGGGTCCCTTTAATGAGGGATTCTCCAGGTCTGACATGTTCCTGTTGAGTAAGTCTAGCCTGATTCTGGAGAATCCAGAGGACCAGGACATCTGGAGGACTCCTGCTTCATTAGAGGCTTTTATTGGTGTAAACATGTTTATGGAGACGCCTGCAGAGGGACGCCCATTCAACGGAAAAGTACATCCCTCTGTGTTCCTCCAACGGGCAGGACGTCCCTCTCCACAGCTGTGGGACGGCTCCTTTAACGACACAATGCTGATCCGCTGTCGTCCAACCAACCGGCCAATCAGCTGCCGGTTACCTGTGATCCCTCATCTTCATGCTGCATTAAGTCTGAGCACAGACACACACACACACACACACACACACACACACACACACACACACACACACACACACACACACACAGACACACACACACACAGTAATAAGTGGTGTGTGTGTGTGTGTGTGTGTGTGTGTCTGTGCTCAGACTTACACAGTGTGTGTGTGTGTGTGTGTGTGTGTGTAAGTGTGAGTGTGTGTGTGTGTGTGTGTGTGTGTGTGTGTGTGTGTGTGTGTGTGTGTGTGTGTGTGTGTGTGTGTGTGTGTGTCTGTGTGTGTGTGTTGTGTGTGTGTGTGTTTGTATGTTTTCCTAACCCCACCTTTGGGGACAAATGTCAGACTAAAGACCAGTTTATTGAGGAAAAAAGTTTGGTCCCTCTAGCGTTGTTAATAACTACGTTAAAACAAAAATATTGCTTATGTAAAAATTGCGGGGCACCACTTCTGAATAGAAGAAACAAATAAAAATATGATCAATAATTTGGTAACAAATTATCCAGTCTCAATATCTCAAGGTAAGTCCTGACTTCAGTGACCTCATAGTTCCCACCTTTTGAATCAATATGACAGACAACGACTTGGCGATACATGAGTAATTTATTAAAAAGGTAATTTAAATGAATGGATGACAGGATTATTAATTAAAGAAGAATACAAAACATGAATGAATGGGTTTCAAATAAACAGGCAATATTATATCAAATAGTGAAGAAAAGTTGCGGGCTCCTCTTTCTCCTTTCTCTGCTCTACCCGGTCAATCTAATTTATTATTCAGAGCTTCTGTATCTCCTACACCAACTCTGGATCACAGTAACGTTGAGATGTTCCTACTTTGTGCCGAGGGGTCCGGATGCCTTTTGCGGGTCTCTGCCGTTGCTTCAGCGGTCCTGGTGGTATCAGCTCTGCCGTCGGACTCTCTGGTCCGTTGGAGGTGAAGAGGGTGAAGGTGAATGTTCACAGACCGCTGGCTCTCCGCTGGCTCTCCGCTGGCTCTCCGCTGGCTCTCCGCTGGCTCCAGGGTTCTCACTCCATCAGCAGGCAAAAGTCTCTGAATTACTTGTGTCTTGCTTCAAGACAGGTGTTGGATCCGGTCCGGTGTGTGGAGAGGGATGGAGCTCTGAATAGTTTGATAACTGAGGCTACTCGTTGATATTCTCTAACTAATCTCGTTTTGGCGACTGCTGAATGTTAATGATGTCTCACAAGATCAACAGATGTCCACTAAAATAAAATAAGGCTTGCTTAGAAGAGAGCGAAGAAAGGAAATCTCCTGGTTTTATCTGTTCAGGATAGGTGTCGGGTCCCAGGGTGTGGCTTGATCTAATGGCTTTGTTTTCTGCCAAGATTTGGGATTCCTTCGTTTCCTAGTTTCGGTGTGTTCTGGTTTGGTAGCTTAACTAATCTAACATTTTAAACAAATATCCCACATACTTTTCTTCACTATGAGCTCAATAGACCTGACACACTTGTACGGATGCAGAGATGGAATTTCAGTTACATACATTTGGTATACAGAATTTAACAGAGGTTATGCGTGTCAGATATGTGTTATCACCAATTGACCACTGGAGGGCAGTATGGTCACATGATGAGTCCGATCTGAAATATCTGAAAATGAATTTAACTCTGTTTTCCACTCGAGAAAAACGTATTATCCTGAAATCAAATGTGAAATTCTTTGGTTGGGGTTATTGAATGTTTCACAGACTTATGCAGTGTTATACAGGGATACAAGGAATAATTGCAGAGATAGGTAGTGTGGTTCCTGTTCTCTTGAGCCAAGGAATTTATTGCTTTGACCTCAGTTAGCCTTTTGTTTTAGTTCCTGGTTGGGCAAAAGGAGGAGGGGATGTTTACACATACAAACGAAAGACATGCCTGAGTTCATCCCTTCATGTTGGCTTTTCCAGATGTCGCGTGCGTAACCTTCCCACCCTCTGAGATCTTCCTCTCAAGGCTGTGGCTGCTAGAATTGACGCCTTTACGGCCGAAGATGTATCTTTACTGTCTGAGGATGTGGGGATCCCTGAGAAAGGTTATTGGGATTCCATTAAGGAGGTGATAAGTGAGAAAAGAGGGGGAGAAGAATGTCTCGGGGAACAAATGAAGGAGCCTCCATATGCTAGTTATGTCAGGCGTGTCCAGCCTCGCTACAGTCCCCGTTTGGGAAAAAGCTGATTTCTGGTTCATTGTTTAAGTTTATGATTCAGTTAAGTCTCCAGGAAATTAATGTAAGTCAATGTAATGAGTGTGTGTGTGTGTGTGTGTGTGTGTGTGTGTGTGTGTGTGTGTGTGTGTGTGTGTGTGTGTGTGTGTGTGTGTGTGTGTGTGTGTGTGTGTGTGTGTGTGTGTGTGTGTGTGTGTGTGTGTTTGTTCTTGTAGTTGCTGCATGGTGAGGACCAAGACAATTTTTTTAGGACATTTTAGGAAAGCAAGAACATTTTTGGCTGGTCCTTAATTCTTTAAAGGCAGATCAGGTTTTAAGTTGGGGTCAGGCCTTTAGTCCTGATATTTAAGGTTAACGTAGGAGGTCCCTGAATGACTTCTGTTAATGAGGGGTCCTCACAACGATAGAAGTACAAGGATCTGTGTAGGTGTGTGTGTGTGTGTTTAGATTTAGAATGAGTGCAATCAAGTGTGACTTCAGGAATAATTCAGAGGAACACACGGTTAATCCTGTCAGGAATGTGGATGTTCGTGTGCAGACACGTTGAAGACTCATGAACTCAGGCGACATTAGAACTGAACTTTGTTTATAAAAAATTAAAATAATGTTATTTTATTACGGTGACTATTTTAAAGCAGACTGTAGACTGTCCTGGTCTGGGGTGGTCCCTCTTCTCCTAAAACCATGCGGCCTGTTTACGGTCCACCGCAGGCAGAATAAACATTATGTAGGTTGATGCACGTAATGTGGACCCTTATTAAACTTTTAGTAACATTTAGCAAAACCAGCTGATTGGTGTGGCGAGCATGAATGAGCCAGCAGAGCAGGAAGACTCCTACAGCCGTCCTCCAACAGAATCAATCCCCTATACTGTCTGGTTAATACAGATATCTTTATATCTTAATAACACATGAGACATACATATACACATATATTGTGAGACATGTTGGAACCAGATTAATGGTTAGATTCTGGTTCCAGGAGAGAACCAGGTCCGGTTCAGTCACTGTGTGTTTCTGTAGTAAACTTTTCTCTGTGTGGTTTCATATCTGTGGACGTGATCTGACGGAGAGCAGAAAATAGAATTTTATCTTCTCATCTTCTTGTTTCGGTTTTCAGGACAAGTTTTGACTTCTTGTGTTTGTGAAACGGTCAGTGAACGCCTCCTGTTTCTCTGGTTCTCTGGTTCTCTGGTTCCACTGTTCCAGAACAACACAGCTGCTTTATTATAATCATCACAATCTTTATGAAACCTTCACTGCACTCTGTAACTGAATCACATCTTCCTGCTGTGCTTCATTGCAGACACTTAGCTGCTTGATCTCTCTTCTGTTGGTATTTTACTGCTAATGTTCTTGTTTGTCTTCTGTTAGAAACTTTTAGTAGCTGCTCCTGAATGCTTATGAATCACAGGGACTATATGTAGATTAAAAATGAACTATTGCCATATTTCAAACAACAAACAAAGTAAGCATAAAGCTATGCTGAAGTGACAAGAAATGTGATAATTAGCAGCAACAGTCCCCCTTTTCCACGGAAGACTTCAGCAGATCACAGAGCTGGAAACAAACATTCATAAGTAGGAAGTGAACGTGGAGCTGAAAGGACTACAGGAGGCATGTGTACCAGGTAATAGAGTACCTGAACAGGTAGTGAACAGAGTACCTGAACAGGTAGTGAACAGAGTACCTGAACAGGTAGTGAACAGAGTACCTGAACAGGTAGAGAACAGAGTACCTGAACAGGTAGAGAACAGAGTACCTGAACAGGTAGAGAACAGAGTACCTGAACAGGTAGAGAACAGAGTACCTGAACAGGTAGAGAACAGAGTACCTGAACAGGTAGAGAACAGAGTACCTGAACAGGTAGAGAACAGAGTACCTGAACAGGTAGAGAACAGAGTACCTGAACAGGTAGAGAACACGGTACCTGAACAGGTAGAGAACAGAGTACCTGAACAGGTAGAGAACAGAGTACCTGAACAGGTAGAGAACAGAGTACCTGAACAGGTAGAGAACAGAGTACCTGAACAGGTAGAGAACAGAGTACCTGAACAGGTAGAGAACAGAGTACCTGAACAGGTAGAGAACACGGTACCTGAACAGGTAGAGAACAGAGTACCTGAACAGGTAGAGAACACGGTACCTTAACAGGTAGAGTAGGGAGTACTTTGAACACTACCTGCTCTACTACTAGTGAACAGTTGCAGCACTAGCTGCTCTGAACCGAGTCTCTCCTTTTAGGACTTTAAATCCTCTTCAGGTCAGCAGGTTAGTGGACCTTCAGGCTCAGCTTTATATTTTCACGTCATGTTCTGAACGTTACTATGATGTGTGTGTGTGTGTGTGTGTGTGTGTGTGTGTGTGTGTGTGTGTGTGTGTGTGTGTGTGTGTGTGTGTGTGTGTGTGTGTGTGTGTGTGTGTGTGTTTGGGTGGCGTTCCTCCTGCTCCACTCTGAACATTTGGGAACAATTAGCACATTATAATCAGGATTAGGCTCCATAAGAGGTCCATAATGCTGGTCCTCGTGCTCACTCCTGATCTGTCATATGCAGGTCAGAACGTTTAGTTCAGAGGTTTAATGGTGTCGGCTCAGAGTGGACACACTCACCGCAGAACGGGTTAACACCAAAGAGATTTAAAGTCTCTCTCACTTCAGAGACTTTGTTTCATGTATGAGAGGAACTTTGTTCTTTTTACGTTAAGGAACTTTCCTTTAACTGGATTTAAGTTTTTTCTTCCCTAAAGTGAACAGGTTCACTCTGAAAATACGTTTAATTTCGTGTCATGCACAAAAACGTGCCCATAGGGATCTTTGTCTTTTGTTTAAATTATACTTAACATAAAGTTTTGAATTATAGTTGTTTTTTATGAGACAATAAGTTTGTAACTTTGGTGTACACCATATGTCAACTGACCATTTTTCTTTATGCATAAGAAACAGTTTGGTCCTAATATCCTGAATATTACAAAGTAACCTGTTCTGAAAAATGAAAGACAGGTCAGTCATATAAAACAGAGATTTCAAACCCTGAGCCCATGGATGGCCATCCATGTATAGTAATACGATGAATGAAGTGAAGCTTCACTTCCTACAAACAAACAGGAGAAACTGAGGAAACATGTTTCCAGAGATCCTGTGTTCAGATATCTTTGAAGAGGTGAGGTTAAAGATGGGCAGTGACTCTGCTGTCCGGAGGTCAGTGGGGAGTTCATTCCTCCACTGAGGGGTCAGGACAGGAAGAAGCTGTGACCGGGTGGATCGGCTGCAGGGACCTCTGAGCGACGGGGCAACCAGTCACCCCGAGGCAGCAGAGAGGAGTGGTGGGGGGGTGTAGGGCTTCATGGCCTGGAGATAGGAAGGAGCTGTTCCTCTCACTGCCCTGTAGGCACCAGAGTCTGTAACTGGATGCTCCTACAGGGAGCCAGTGTAGAGAACGGAGAAGGGAAGTTGTGTGGGAGAACTTGGGTCATTGAACACCAGACGTGCTGCAGCTTTCTGGACGAGCTCCAGAGGTCTGATGGCCGACGCCGGGGCTCCAGTAGTGAGTTGCAGTAGTCCAGGCGGGAGATGACCAGAGCCTGTAGAGCACCTGCACCGTCTCCTCAGGGAGGAAGGGGAGAATCCTCCTGATGTTGTAGAGGAGGAGTCTGCAGGAGCCTGTGACCGATGCAATGTTTGCTGAGAACGACAGTTGGTCGTCCAGGGTCACACCCAGATTCCTCACAGTCCGAGTTGGCGTCACCACGGCATCATCAATGGTGATGGACAGGTCTCGGTGCGGGCAATCCTTCCCCGGGAGGAACAGTAGCTCGGTTTTGTCCAGGTTGAGCTTCAGGTGGTGTGTCGCCATCCACCTCGAGATGTCAGCCAATAGGGTGTTCACTAAGCTGTGTGACGTACTTCCTGTTTCAAATAATACAGCTCGGTTGCTTCCGGTCTGTGTGTTTATCGCTAGCCTGCTGACTTTGGTACAGTAAACATGGATCAAGGCAAACCTCTAAAAACTGGACATTTTCAGAGGCAGGAGACAACCTACGCCGAGCACTGCTGTGTCCCCCACTGTACAGCGTCAGCAAAATTCAACGGGTATTAAGTTTTCATGGCTTTCCGAGGCCAAACTGACGTGAGGAGTCGATGGATTTGAACATACGCCGGGATTATGAAAACATTTTAATACAGATTTGTGTAAAGACTTACAGAGACATTGCCAGTTAAAGTCTACAAAAGTTTATTTTTAAATAATTGGAAAAAGTCATTAGTTATTCTATGAGAGGAAAATGGGAGCACTAAACAGCTCAGAATGTGACCGTCTCCAGCTCCACCAATGCAACAATAATGCTGCTAAATGGTTGCACAGAACAGTGCCAGCCACACAGGAGCAGCGGTGGTGACTTAGCATCACTGGGGATGAATCACAAAGCTTGATCTAAGAGAAAAAGGTAAATCATTAGAAATTATTCAGCATATGGGTGTAAAAAAACAATTGGTTCTTATGAAGGTAAGCACTTGAACTGTGCTAGAAAAAGCCTACCAGAATGCTTACTGTTATATTCTCTCCCTCTTAAAATAAAGATGTGTTTGTTTTTAAAGCGGACTCCAAGAATCACACAATTATTCCACTGACCTGTACTTCTGCTTTGCAAACGACAATAAATATCTTGAATATTGAAAAGTTGTAGTTAACTAAACCTTGACTAAATTAAATTGTGTTCGGAAAAAGGGAGGCATGAAAAACTCAGAGTTGGTGGCCCTTGAGGACTGTTAGCTACTGCTCAACCGAACAAACTCCACTGAACAGGGATGAACACAGCATCCTGCCTACACTCAAACTGTGTGGTGCCTCGCTCTTCCTCATCGACCTAAGCACAAGGCTCTCACGCTGACCTGCCCTGTCAGCTTGTCTTTATTGGACACTGAATGAAATAACATACAAATTCATTGAGCTTCAATTGTACTGGATACGCATCATCACTATCTATAACAAGTGACTACATGGAAAGTAAGGTTAGGTAGCTACCGTTCACTTTTGACTAAAAGTTATAAATTAAACAAATATTACTCAACACAACAGGCAAAAACATCAAGGCTGATATAAAACACTGGTTAAGAAATCTTGTTAGAATTTGCTGTTCACTACGTTGTTAAGTTAACTGACAGACTAGTTTGACAGTAGCTACTAGCTAGCGTCTGTTAGAACTAGTTTTCTTACTCGTGTTAACTAAACAACCTAAACCCCTTCTCCAATTTGCTCGTCGGATTTGTTTCCCGACATAAACGATGCACACTAGATATTTATTGCCGGCAGCTTGTAAACACTAAACGTTGCCATCTTGGAACCGGAAGCTGATAGCTGTATTAACGAATCAGGAACAAGTAGCCTATAGTAGTTCACTATGTTAACTTAACCCTCAGACTAGTTCACTATGTTAACTAAACCCTCAAACTAGTTTAGTATGTTAACTAAACATTCAGACTCGTTCACTATGTTAACTAAACACTCAAACTAGTTTACTTTGTTAACTAAACCCTCAGACTAGTTCAGTATGTTAACTAAACACTCAGACTAGTTTACTAAGTTAACTAAACCCTCAAACTAGTTCAATACATTAACTAAACACTCAGACTCGTTCACTATGTTAACTAAACACTCAAACTAGTTTACTATGTTAACTAAACCCGCAGACCAGTTCACTATGTTAACTAAACCCTCAGACTAGTTCACTATGTTAACTAAACCCTCAGACTAGTTCACTATGTTAACTAAACACAGACTAGTTCACTAGATTAACTAAACACTCAGACTAGTTTAGTATGTTAACTAAACCCTCAGACTAGTTCACTATGTTAACTAAACCCTCAGATTAGTTCACTATGTTAACTAAACCCTCAGACTAGTTCACTATGTTAACTAAACACAGACTAGTTCACTAGATTAACTAAACACTCAGACTAGTGTAGTATGTTAACTAAACCCTCAGACTAGTTCACTAGATTAACTAAACACTCAGACTAGTTTAGTATGTTAACTAAACCCTCAGACTAGTTCACTATGTTAACTAAACCCTCAGATTAGTTCACTATGTTAACTAAACCCTCAGACTAGTTCACTATGTTAACTAAACCCTCAGACTAGTTCACTATGTTAACTAAACACAGACTAGTTCACTAGATTAACTAAACACTCAGACTAGTTTAGTATGTTAACTAAACCCTCAGACTAGTTCACTATGTTAACTAAACCCTCAGATTAGTTCACTATGTTAACTAAACCCTCAGACTAGTTCACTATGTTAACTAAACACAGACTAGTTCACTAGATTAACTTAACCCTCAGACTAGTTTAATATGTTAACTAAACCCTCAGACTAGTTCACTAGATTAACTAAACCCTCAGACTAGTTCACTATGTTAACTAAACCCTCAGATTAGTTCACTATGTTAACTAAACCCTCAAACTAGTTTAGTATGTTAACTAAACCCTCAGACCAGTTCACTATGTTAACTAAACACAGACTAGTTCACTATGTTAACTAAACACAGACTAGTTCACTATGTTAACTAAACCCTCAAACTAGTTCACTAAGTTAACTAAACACTCTGACTAGTTCACTAGATTAATTTAACCCTCAGACTAGTTTAATATGTTAACTAAACCCTCAGACTCGTTCACTAAGTTAACTAAACACTCGGAGTAGTTAACAGTGGAGGAGATTAACCTCCAAAATGTAATAAACTCTCAGACGTCGTTCTATAAAGTCACTTTGACCGAACACGTAAACATTCATCAGAGACGGACAGGAGGTTCTCCTGCAGAGCGTTTTTCGGTCACATGACGAGGATCTTTGTGATGAACGGTTGAACACAGTCGCTTTGCAGTGACACAGTGTATCAGCGTCTGAACAACAACAGGTGTCTGGTCCCGGTAATCCTGCCTCCCCCGCTCTGCACCGGGACAAAGGCCCCCCCCTCCGAGGACGGGGGGCTCCCTCGTCCAGGACAACATGTTCTACAAATCTGTGTCACATTCTCTGTTAAATAATGGAGCGCTGCCAACAGAGCCGACACCTCGAGAACAGGAAGCTGTTGCTGCTACAAAAACACTCAACTCTTATTAAACACCTAGTTTCTGCACTGTGAGACTTAACAGGGTTTATTCTTCTTCTACTACTCCAGCCATTAGAGGTCTACCTGACGTTATTAAGGGATGTATTCATGTTTTATTCATGCAGAAAGACACAATAAATGTATTTTATCATCAATTTAAACATGTTTAGTTTTGATAAACTGTATTTTATAATGATGCAGCCTCCATGGCCCAAAGCCTCATTCTTTTTTCAACCAGACAATAATATAAATAAAATGATAGAAGATGATAAAAAATTATCATCACTATCACAAACGATTCTCGTTTGAGGCTGTGGCTCAGGGGATCAGTGGGTGGTCTTCCAATCGCACTGTCAGCACTGTAATCTCTGTCAGCACTGTTATATCTGTCAACACTGTTATCTCTGTCAGCACTGTTATCTCTGTCAGCACTGTTAGCACTGTCCGCACTGGTATCTCTGTCCGCACTGTTATCTCTGTCAGCACTGTTAGCACTGTCCGCACTGGTATCTCTGTCAACACTGTTAGCACTGTTATCTCTGTCCGCACTGGTATCTCTGTCCGCACTGTTATCTCTGTCGGCTGTTATCTCTATCAGCACTGTTAGCACTGTCCGCACTGGTATCTCTATCAGCATTGTTAGCACTGTTATCTCTGTCAGCACTGTTAGCACTGTTATCTCTGTCAGCAGTGTTAGAATTGAATCTTTGTCAGCACTGTTATCTCTGTCAGCACTGTTAGAAATGTTATCTCTGTAAGCACAGTTATCTCTGTCAGCACTGGTATCGCTGTCAGCACTGTTATCTCTGTCCGCACTGGTATCTCTATCAGCATTGTTAGCACTGTTATCTCTGTCAGCACTGTTAGCACTGGTATCTCTATCAGCATTGTTAGCACTGTTATCTCTGTCAGCACTGTTAGCACTGTCCGCACTGGTATCTCTGTCCGCACTGTTATCTCTGTCCGCACTGGTATCTCTATCAGCATTGTTAGCACTGTTATCTCTGTCAGCACTGTTAGCACTGGTATCTCTATCAGCATTGTTAGCACTGTTATCTCTGTCAGCACTGTTAGCACTGTTATCTCTGTCAGCACTGTTAGAAATGTTATCTCTGTAAGCACAGTTATCTCTGTCAGCACTGGTATCTCTGTCAGCACTGGTATCTCTGTCAGCACTGTGAGAACTGTTAGCACTGTTATCTCTGTCAACATTGTAATCGATGTCAGCACTGTTATCTCTGTCAACACTGTTAGCACTGTCATCACTGTCCGCACTGGTATCTCTGTCCACACTGTTATCTCTGTCCACACTGTTAGCATCTGGTATCTCTGTCCACACTGTTATCTCTGTCGGCTGTTATCTCTATCAGCACTGTTAGCACTGTCCGCACTGGTATCTCTATCAGCATTGTTAGCACTGTTATCTCTGTCAGCACTGTTAGCACTGTTATCTCTGTCAGCAGTGTTAGAATTTAATCTTTGTCAGCACTGTTATCTCTGTCAGCACTGTTAGAAATGTTATCTCTGTAAGCACAGTTATCTCTGTCAGCACTGGTATCGCTGTCAGCACTGTTATCTCTGTCAGCACTGTTAGTAATGTTATCTCTGTAAGCACAGTTATCTCTGTCAGCACTGGTATCGCTGTCAGCACTGGTATCTCTGTCAGCACTGGTATCTCTGTCAGCACTGTGAGAACTGTTATCTGTCAACATTGTAATCGATGTCAGCACTGTTATCTCTGTCAACACTTAGCACTGTCATCACTGTCCGCACTGTTATCTCTGTCAACACTGTTAGCACTGTCCGCACTGTTATCTCTGTCGGCTGTTATCTCTATCAGCACTGTTAGCACTGTCCGCACTGGTATCTCTATCAGCATTGTTAGCACTGTTATCTCTGTCAGCACTGTTAGCACTGTTATCTCTGTCAGCACTGTTAGTATTTAATCTTTGTCAGCACTGTTATCTCTGTCAGCACTGTTAGAAATGTTATCTCTGTAAGCACAGTTATCTCTGTCAGCACTGGTATCGCTGTCAGCACTGTTATCTCTGCCAGCACTGGTATCTCTGTCAGCACTGTGAGAACTGGTAGCACTGTTATCTCTGTCAACATTGTAATCGATGTCAGCACTGTTATCTCTGTCAACACTGTTAGAAATGTTATCTCTGTAAGCACAGTTATCTCTGTTAGCACTGTTATCTCTGTCAACATTGTAATCGATGTCAGCACTGTTATCTCTGTCAACACTGTTAGAAATGTTATCTCTGTAAGCACAGTTATCTCTGTTAGCACTGTTATCTCTGTCAACATTGTAATCGATGTCAGCACTGTTATCTCTGTCAACACTGTTAGAAATGTTATCTCTGTAAGCACAGTTATCTCTGTTAGCACTGTTATCTCTGTCAACATTGTAATCGATGTCAGCACTGTTATCTCTGTCATCACTGTCCGCACTGGTATCTCTGTCCGCACTGTCATCTCTGTCCGCTGTTATCTCTATCTGCACTGTTAGCACTGTCCGCACTGGTATCTCCATCAGCATTGTTAGCACTGTTATCTCTGTTAGCACTGTCAGAACCATTAGCACTGTCAGCACTTTTCGCATCGTTTTCTGGCTCAGAGCTGTTAGAGGCAAAAGAAACGCTACAGATTTCGTATTTAGCATCTCAAAGACTTGAGAGGTGAAACTTGTCATCGATCAGCACCAACATGATGAAAGTTAAAACTATTAATAGACCTGAAAGCAGCTTTCTGATGGGTGTTGATGCATGTTGTCCTCAGAGAAGACATGAACAGTTTCCTGTCTGCAACCTCAGTGCAGGTTTATGGTGTTTGTTTCCGGGACAAAGCTCTGCTCCATAAAACGATCTTTATAACCCACAAGGCCCACGTGGTCATAAAGAGAGAGTTTGTTAATAAGAGTCTTGACATGCATCATTTCAACAGACTGAACCCCCTGCTGCTTTTCATTTTCTGGCCTATTAAAAACTACTTTAATGACTGAACTGAGTTAAAGTTCACTGCATCACACTGTAAATGTGCCAGTCGAATCCACACCAAAATACTTTATTAAAAAGTTTATGAAGTCTTTGTCTAGTTGAACAGTCTTTAAATCTTTTTCATAAATCATATGAATACACACTGCAGGTGTTTCTGTTCCAAATTCCATAAAAAAAACTGGCATTTAACAGGAATTCATGAGAAACACATGAAACAACCATTACACACCACGACAGAATGCTGCTGGTTGCCATAGTGACGGTAGGAAACACATGGCAAAAACCTGTTGACCAGGAAATGATTGTCATAATTGCATCAGTCAGTTTACAGCTGTAAGCGTGAGATCTGAACTGGACCCTCTGAGACCAGATCATAAATAAACTAGTATTTTAACATCAAACAGGAAGTTGTTGTAAAGATCTGAGAACTGATGCAGTCTCTCCAGGTCTCAATGAGGACTAGACCTCCCATTCAGTTCAATCTGAGCCGTGATGATTGGTCGGGTCAGGGGGACACGATGTCCCTGTTCCACACACACACACACACACACACACACACACACACACACACACACACACACACACACACACACACACACACACACACACACACACACACACACACACACACACTAATCCAGTCCTTCCTGGCAGCTCTAACACTTTGGTCACATTCACACTGTTCTGAGTAATTGACGAGAGAAAAGCAGCATGTTCACACTGATTTGATTATCAGTATAAACTGTGTGTGTGTGTGTGTGTGTGTGTGTGTGTGTGTGTGTGTGTGTGTGTGTGTGTGTGTGTGTGTGTGTGTGTGTGTGTGTGTGTGCGTGTGTGTGCGCTTGAGTTTAGGCTGCCGGGTCATGTGATGTGGTGAGTACTTGGCGTGTGATGTCAGAGGGACCAATGATGTTAGAGGAACGCATCACTCTGAGATATCAGAGCAGGAGAAACACAGGTATGATTGATTAAATTATGAATTATGGTCACATTCTATTTAGTGTGAAACAGCAGGGTGGCCTTATCCAGCGCTCGTTACTACACCTATGAAAATGAATACTCTGTAGTTCATAAATATCTCATGAAATCAATTAGTATGTAATCCACGTTTTCATGAACAACGAAGTATAAAGTACACAAAAACACACACGGGAGGGGGGTAAAACGAACAAAAACTGGTCTTCTTCCAGGAGTTTCTGTTCCTCAGGTAACACGAAGTCAATGTTGATTTATTTTTCACGTAACTTACGTAACTCAGTAAAGACACTTCTGAAGTTATTTTAACTCAAACGTCATCTTTTCCTAAACCTAACTAAGTAATTTTATTGTCTAAACTTAACTAAGTAGTTTTGTTGTCTCAACCTAACTAAGTAGTTTTGTTGTCTCAACCTAACTAAGCAGCTGTGTTGCCTAGACTTAACTATGCTGTTCCCTTTGAAGATTGAAGTTTATTTTGAAAAGACTATATTCATGTAACGAGCAGATATTGACCGTGTTGCTGGACTTTTGTAAGTAAAAATGAAGATAGTTACTCTGAACGATCAGTCCAGGCTTCACGGTGATGTGGTGGTTAGCACTGTCGCCTCACAGCAAGAGGGGCCTGGGTTTAATTCCTGGGTTAGACGGCCTTCTGTGTGGAGTTTTCATGTTGTTCCCGTCTAAGCGTGGGTTCTCTTCGGGTTCTCCGGCTTCCTCCCACCCTGAGAGACAGGAGGCGGCATCTCATACCAAGGATCAGGTATAGAATCACAACCCCAATACAAGTTTAAAAGAGACGCTATCAATTCAGTGTGATAGGAAATTTCTAATATAATCCAACCAGGGTTGCCATATTTTTTTTAATCTTTTACTTTCATTCCTTAAGCAAGGAGTTATTTTCTGTTAAGGTATACAACTATTAATTTCAGAGAGCCACATTCCAACTGAGACAGGTACATTTGATTTTTATTTTAACGCAATGCATTTTTTAGCAATGGCCAGCAATATTTCTGGGAGCTTCATTGCGTGGCTAATTTCAAGGTTGGATTTAGAAAAGTTACCCAATAATCAAATCTTTGGGTCCAATAGAGAGTCAACACCGTGAATACTGGATAGGGTGTCGCGCACCCCCGTGCCAAAACCTCTTGAGTTGAGGGCAGCGCCAAGTGGAGGGTAAAAATGTTCCCTCTTCTAGACCACATCTAAAACAAAGGGGCAAAAAAATGGTATTCATGCACTTCATATGGAGTGATAAAGAGCTGATGGCAAAAGTTAAATTGTGTCAGTCTAAAGCTAGAATTAAAAATAGAGGAAGCTGCATTTCTGCACATTTCACTCCTTAGTTCCACATCAAGATTCATTCCCAGGTCTTTCCTCCATCTAGTTCTGGATCCATTCAGAACAGGTCATTATAAAGTCGACATAAGAGCTTTACACTCTACATTACATTACATTACAGTCATGTAGCAGACGCTTTTATCCAAAGCGACTTACAGGAAGTGTATTCAACATAGGTATTCAAGAGAACTACTAGTCACCAGAAGTCATCAGTGCATCTCCTTTCTTAAACAAGCATCTTAAAGCATAAACCAGAGCAAAAGTATAGTGCAGAGGCAGATTACTACGAAAACAATAATTGCAACAGACTAATCCGAATATAGTAAGTGCTACAAACTACTACGAATAGGATAAGTGCAGTAAACAAATACAAATTCAATAAGTGCAGCGAACTGATACAAATACAGTAAGTGCAACAACTAATACGAGTGCAATAAGTGCTACGAGGAAGGCTCAGGGTAGTACTTCTTGAAGAGGTGAGTTTTAAACAGCAGTTGGTCGGCACGGCACAATTTTCAGGTTTGTGTTTTTCAAAGCTGCAGGCCATAATGTGTAATCTGTACAGAGTGTTATTACCCAGAATCCCAGAGTTGTTATGGTCTCGTTTGATGACAAACCTGTTTGAGTCAAAGAGCTGCAGAGTAACAGCGTCATGGTGTTTTCGTCAACCGGTTTAACGGAACCTTTAGGTCAACCTGTCTTTTGGAAAGGTTTAGTTCAATCCTGCTAAAGCTGTCTACTATCTTGGTACACTCCACCTCCGCTGGTTGCATGAGTTACTACCGCCAACCTGCTTATCGGCTCACCTACTGCCTCCCCATCAGGAACATTACGTTTGGAATCGTAGCCATGAGAAGAAGTATTTACACCTCCGTCCAAACAACAACAGGCCTTTACGTAACGACCATGTTGTCCCGGCCTTTAATCCAGATCCTCTGTTTGGGAAGTCTTGTTTTCACAGCAGATTATCCCAAATTGTTTCCTGAGAGGGAACACAAGGCTTTCTCTCAACGCCTGTCTGGAGTAAACACAAAACATTTTGTTGTCATCAGGAACATATCTGTGAGAAACTGCAGAGACAGAAAACGTTAGAACATTCTTTGAGCGCTCAGCTTTGAGAAGGTCATGGGTGAGTTGGGCAACGAAAGACTCCAGTTTACAGAAACATCATGATGAAATCATCATCATGAAGAAGTAAAGTATACAGATCACAGCTGGTTGATTACTTTATTCTAAAGAAACTGCTAAATTCAAAATGTTATGAAATCACAGTTTCATGTGTCATATGTCTTAGGAAACTTTTAAGGCCTCCAGACACAAATTCATTCAGATGAATCCAGGATCAAGTGGATCATTTATGATAATCTGTCTGCAGATCCTTTGAGCCATCTACATCAAACGTCATTAAAATGAAGTTTATAAAGTAAAAAAACAACTGTTTCTAATAAAGTAAGTCCACATTTAACTGACGTGAGACGTCTTTCTGTAAAACTCAAATCATCAATCCTCTTTATGTTTACATTCTGTGTCCCAACAAAGAACAAACAAAAAGACACACCAACCATGGCCAACAAAAGATCTAGAAAAGACCGACCATGAGCCGACAAAGCAGTGAACAAGTGAGTGAGTTTATAGGCTGGATCCATGACTTCCACTCACACCGTGACAATCTGATTTAACACAAAGTTTTTGACCCAGTAAAACCATAAACAGACTCCAGGTCAGTTAGACTTTTTGCTGCTTGCTGTCAGGTCACATGACAATGAGATAACAGAAGCTGAAATGAAACCAATGAGCTTTCACATGTGGTGTTCTGCTGTATATGAGCTCCTAAAAGGTTTTATTTAACAAGTCTGTTTCCATCATGTTGTATATTTTTCACTTTGTCTGAAAGTGAACCCAGCTCTACTCTGAGTTTCCAAACATCAACCATGAGCCCAGAAGGGATTTGGGGGATCTGGGGGGATTTGTGGGCACAACAACAACAGGAAGTGTATCTTTAATAGCGCTCACAGGCCAACGCGATGAGATAACGAACGACGGTTAAACAGACTCCTGCTCAAGGTGAACCAGAGTGTCACACAACTAAACAGGTGAGCAGATTAAATCCTCTGCTGGACTTCAACCTTTCAATCCACGGCCGACAAAAACAGACGGAGGGAAACACTCAAGGTGTTGGCGCAGCAGAGTAAATAAGCAGGTGCTCCAGGAACAGGATTTTGGTTTTGGGCAGGTCTTAGTGTCTCGGTCATGGACACTAATGGTCTCAGGTTCGGAGGCTTTGAGGCTCAGCTGGTGCTTTAATCTGTTGAATAATCTGACAGATTCCTGTGTTTACTCTCTCCGTGTCGGACATCATTGGACACCAAAACACCAGATCCTTTCACATGGCTCTTAACCAGAGCTCACTTAACCCTCGTTAACTCTTTAAGTCTTAATGAGATGATGCTGCAGCAACACCACAGCAGGAGGGAAGTTTCCTCCTGAGGATTAGTGTAGCACGTCAGGTTACACTTCAGGTTATTTACACTCGAGGGAGTGAAACTAAATTCACTAACGTTCTCTCTTCTTCATGGACTCTTAAAGATAAACCAGATCAGAGGAGTTTTTACTTTAGAATGAAAACATTAGTTAAAAATCTGCTCTTACATTTTATGTGAACAACTCCAAACCAAGAAGGAGAAAAACATGGCTGTATGATGCAGCGATGAGAAGACGGAGGTCTGTCCTCTCCATCAGAGGTGGGAGGTTAACCAAACCAACCGGTCTCCAGGGACACGCTGCGATTAGTAGATTAGAAGTCAATCTGCTGTGTTTTGCTCCAGGAAGTAACTTTGGTGAACTTTGCCTTGTGAATCACCTCGTTGTCGTAACGGAAAGGTCTGACCTCTGATTGGACGGAGAGCTGGTTGGTTCTGTAACACCATCCAGTTTAATAAAAGCTCATCTGTCCAACAAGTACAACAAGACAGGACATGAAACAGCTGTTTATACACCGTGGGGACTCATGTCCTGTTAGCCAAGCAGCTAACGAGCTCTTTATACGTCCATGGATGGAAGTAGTGTTAGCATCTTCCATGAAGGATAGTTTGTTAGCGGCTAGCACAGTAGTTAGCCGATGAACAAATGTTTTTTGTTACGTGATAAAAATGTAAAATAAAATCACTTTAACTCTGTTTCCCTGAAATCAAATCTATAAAAGAATAAATTAAACACAGTATGGAGCGGTTGAGTGTCGTTCTCAGCCTCCTGATCTGATCCAGAATCAGCAGAACATGAGTTCACATGTGAAACGTTCACACAGACAATATGTTGTTTGCTGCTGAAGCGGTGGTTGTTAAATGAAGCGTCCACAGCTTTTGTTTCTGTCCTTGTTTCCTGTGGACACCCAGCGTCTCCACAGCGTCTGAACTGGTTTCTGTCCTCACGCCATCCTCTAATGAGACCCCAAACACAGCCTGATCCCGGAGCAAAGAGTGCTTTCTTCATCCAGGAAGTTGACTCCTCATCGTGACGGACCCCCCCCCACGTTCACATGTTCAACAGAATTATGACTGAATCGAGAAACCAGCTGAAACCAGGTCAGAGTGTCCACATCCAGACCGGAGTCCAGCTGAGATCCACAGTCGGTCCTCTTCATCTATTTATGAAGAGCTGCTTCACACACACACGCACACAAAGCTGCAGTCTGGGGTCCAGTGTTTTGCTCAAGGACACTTCAACAGGAGGACCGGAGGAATCGAACCACGACTCTGTGATAATGTATTTTATCTTGAGGCAATGTCACAATAAACCCAAATTATTTATATTTCAAAATTTCTAATTATTTTAGGGGTGATTTTTAATTCAATAACAGACTTGTTTTAAAGTGCTGTTAATTTGTTTTTTGTTTACATATTTTATTGCAAATTTGTGAAATCACCTCTGAGTCTCACTTCAAAGTAAAAGCACACCACGTCAGATTGCACTCAGGACATTCTGATGTTAAATTTCAAAATTAAAGCCCTCTAAAATGTCGAATATACGAGCTGAGTTTCAGATTGATATGAGTTTACTAGAATGATCACACGGATCAAAGGGTTGAATCACAGTTTTAGAGAAAATGTGAAAATATTTGTGACTTCAGGATTGAGACGTCTTCACTTCCTGTCTCTACTCTTTGGACGAATCAGTCATCGAGCCGTCTCCATGAAATAAAGACAATTAAACAATAAAACAATCAAATGTATTTGATTTTCCTCTTACTCATCTATAATCTGTCCTGTGAGACAGAGGACAGAAAACTTCCCTTCACTATCAGGAGCCTGACGAGGAAATGGAGAGCAGCTGTAGAGGCAGGGGATGTGTTCAGGTAACAGCAGGAAATCTGACTGCTGTTGTACTCTGATCTTGATATATAATCTTTGTCTTTATTGATTCATTACGTTTAATGTTGTCTGATGTCACAGCTCTTCTTCTCCTCTTCCTTTAAACGCTGTGAGTGATATGAGAAGTTACACCAACATGAACACGAAGTGATAAAAATGATACAAAGAACATCAGAGTGTAAACATTAACCTCAGTCCAGCACTAAACCAGCACTAAAGAGAACTGAACTTATTGGTGTTCTTTGACCTCCTGGTGACTCTGAGACGTGTGGATGACGACTTAACGTGATGTAACGAGAAACCTTCAACGTTTAAAGGAAACTGCAGGAAGCTCATGTTCCTACACAAAAGATCAACTGTTATAAACCTCTTTAATCTAATCCATAAATATAATCTTCTTATGATTTACACAGCGAGGGTTGAGTTCAAGTAGCTGAGGTGTGTAACTAAAATAACCAGGGATTTGGTCAAGTACTTCAATTTATGAATGTTCAAAACCCACAATAAAGGTCTTTGTATATGTACATATATATATATATATATATATATATATATATATATATATATATATATATATATATATATATATATATATATATATAATGTTTCCTGTCAGCCTTGAATCACCTTTGCAGAAATGCACACTGCCATGTGGTTAACGTTGTGAAATGATTGGTTAGGTTTTGGAAACAAAACAACTTTGTTAAGATTAGAAAACAGATCATGGTTTGTGTTCAAATATTAAGTATCAGCATAATGGAAGAACGTAACGTAACAGCGTATGGTAACAACGTTACAGCGTGTAAATAAGTAACAACGGCCCGAAACGTTACCTAACAAGCCTAAAGTCGATGTTTACTTTTAGATTCACATGGGACATGTTTGTTTGACCAATCAGTGGACTTTCACGCTTCCTATACTCGTTATCATACCAAGTATGTTTCAATAACTTTAACTCCATATAAGACTCTTGTTCTGACTAAATGCAAAAATGTCCACATTCAACATTTCTGTGATTTTCAGACACTTAAAATAAGAACATTTCTCCCGGGGGACTGGGCTGGATGTTCCAGTGTTCCCTACACTTAAGGAGATAAGAAAAGGAAGCATGAGAGCAGCATTTGGACCATAGATGCTTTATAAGAAGTTGACGTAGTCGTCATGACGTCTCTCGTTGATTTGTTGACGTTTTGAAGCCTTGGGTTTTGCATTTTGTCTGTCGCCATCTTGTTTTTTTATCAACCAGTGAACAGGAAGTGACCATATATGGACTGAGGAGGAGTGACGTAGAGAAGCCGTAAACGTGTCAATCAGTGTGTAGCCCCGCCCTAAAGCATCCCCTGCTTTATGGTCTGTTTGACTCTAAATGGAGCATCATTTACTAAATGAACATCATGCTGTATTGAAGAAGACTTGAAACTAGAGATTGAGACCATAAACTCATGTTTACAATGTTTACTGAGGGAATAAATCAAGAGAGAAGTAGAGTCATTTTCTCATAGACTTCTATACAACCAGAGGAGTCGCCCCCTATGGACACTAGAGGGAATGCAGCTTTAAGACACTTCACTTCTGGTTCATTTCACTTAGTTAGAGATCTTCTAGAGACAAACACAACTCGTGTGCAGCCATGAACGCTATCAAAGAAGTTTGTTCAGAGAATCAGAGGATCTCTGTGTGGTCTCTCTGTCTCCTCTATGTTTTTAATCACTCTGGTTTCAGACGCTGATAAATCACCTCATTCTGCATCAGCTAATGAACAGCACCTGGCAACACAACAAACCAACAGTAACAGTGTGAACAGTAACACCTTCTGTGTTTAACAACCTGAACTTCAGAGAACTGAATTTTAATAAAAACTAAACAAGGACACAGGTGGACACTGTGGAGACGTACGGAATGAAGCTGCATCAGCGTCTCTCAGTGTAGCATCAAGCTAACCGATCTGAGCGGTGCTGTCAGACTGGGATGTTTTCTCATTGGGGGGTCGCGTCCCCCCAGTAAACAGCAGAGAGTGAATTAAATATGAATCCTTCCATGTTCTTCAGGAGGATGAATGCTGTGTTTGTATGTGACGGCTTCATATTTCCCCTCGGAGGTAAAAACACAGATACAGATTCTCGTGATTGGACCCACATGATGAGCAGATCCAGACTGAGACTCTGTTGTTCTTCTGAAGAACGAGGAAACGAGCTACACAACATGTTGATTTTTACACTCAACTATTTGTCCACATGAGCCAAAAATCACAGAAGAAGAAGAAGAAGATTAAAATTTACATTTGAGATCAATTATTTTATTTAGGTGATATTGAAGAATTCAGAGTTATGTCAGCAGGTCTTTTCTGTGAACAAGTGTTTGTGGATGTCATAATAGCGTCAACTCAATAACCAGTTTGTTTTCTGAACTGTGAGTGTGAAGCTTTCTGGAACTGCTGAAGTCTTTTTGGTCACATGTGACTCAGCTGAGAGTCAAAAGTGAGTCTGAATGTTCTCAATGCTCTGAATGTTCTGAACGTTGTTTTATGATCTGTTTGTCCTCTTTTATTTATGTGAGCAAACATGTGGCACAGACAATAACTTCCTTCTGATGATGATGCTGATGCTGATGATGAAGGTCTTCTCTATGTTTCCTGTCACTTGATGTTTTCATGTATTTCATTATGTTTTTGTGTTCTGCGTCTTAACTGGCTGAAGGATAATTTCATGTCAAAGAATTGACTCTTAAATGCTGGTTTCTAAAGCACTGAACAGGTTCTGACCCCTGCAGACCTCTCAGATGGTCTGGACCTGGACCTTGAGGTGCCCCCCCCAGAAGGGGAGGGTGTAGTCGTCCATCATCAGGAGAAGGACACCTGGTTTACCTGTCTGTCTGACTGTCTGACTGACTGTCTGACTGATTCAGATTGCAACACAGGAGGATAAATGAAGCGCTCCTCTCTCTGAGTGTTTGTGTCGGAGCGTCGGTGCAGAGCTCCGTCCTCTCCGTCTCTCTCAGTGTATATATAGAGGAGAGCTGCAGGGGGGGGAGGGACTACAGGCTGCAGCCCTGCATCTAATCTGCACCCCCTACACACACACACACACACACACACACACACACACACACACACACACACACACACACACACACACACTCCCACCCCCCACCATACTCACACCAGCTCATGAACAGAATTTGATGAATCTGATTTGAGACATGTTCAGGAGCAGAGAAGACCCAGTAAGCCTGTTTAAACTCAACAGGTGGTCCTATTCTAAGAGGACCCACCAGAGACCTGAGCTCTGCAGAGGAGATCTGTGACACACTGACCTCAATCTGCTGCTCAAACGTTCACAGTGTCCTGATAAGTAGACCGGAGCACTTGTCTCCACGCTCTGTGGGTGGTCACATGATCACAGCCTCCCAATAGGCTGCCTGTTGTCTGTCACGTCCACGTCCTCGCTGTGTGGAGAACTTTTCACTTCTTTAAAGGACGTCCTCAGGCCGAGAGCTCAAGTCTCTCGAAGTGATTTAAAATCAGCTTCAGCTGGACTTTGTCTTTACTACTGTCCACCAGGGGGCGACTCCTCTGGTTGTATAGAAGTCTATGAGAAAATGACTCTACTTCTCTCTTGATTTATTCCCTCAGTAAACATTGTAAACATGAGTTTATGGTCTCTCCTGCTAGCTCTTGTATTTCCATGGCGATGAAGCAGCAATGACACTAAAACAAATAATTTTAAGGGGGGATATTCAAAGCTTCATTAAAAACTTTAATCAATTGCATACACAACAATGTGTTGTTGTTTATATTGTTATGTATTGATATCGATTTAGAGACAATGACTGGCTGAGAGCTCATCTTGTTGTTAAACACCCTTTCACATTATATTCACTGTTGTTATTGACTTTGAATCCTGCTAGCATAACCTTAGCTTAATGCTAGCATAGCGTTAGCTTACTGGCTCGTAGCTGAGCCAAAGGGTTCTATAGCTGTGTCCCAATCCAGCGTCTCATCCTTCGGAGGCTGTATCTGTAGACCAATAGCGTCACAGTGGCCGTGACGGGGCTGTCCCATTTCAACGACTCCTTCTAATGCGGCCAATAAATGCAGCCTACTTTACCAGATTCAGAGGATACAACTGATCCTTCACGGCCCAACATATCCCAACATATCCCAACATACCCCAACATATCCCAACATATCCCAACGGATCCCAACATATCCCAACATACCCCAACATATCCCAACGTATCCCAACATATCCCAACATATCCCAACATACCCCAACATACCCCAACATATCCCAACATATCCCAACATACCCCAACATCCCAACATCCCAACATATATCCCAACATATCCCAACATATCCCAACGGATCCCAACATATCCCAACATATCCCAACGTATCCCAACATATCCCAACATATCCCAACATACCCCAACATATCCCAACATATCCCAACATACCCCAACATCCCAACATATCCCAACATATCCCAACATATCCCAACATACATCCCAACATATCCCAACATATCCCAACATATCCCAACATATCCCAACATATCCCAACATACCCCAACATATCCCAACATATCCCAACATACCCCAACATACCCCAACATATCCCAACATATCCCAACATACCCCAACATACCCCAACATATATATCCCAACAACATATCCCAAACAACATATCCCAACATACCCCAACATATCCCAACATACCCCAACATACCCCAACATATCCCAACATATCCCAACATACCCCAACATACCCCAACATACCCCAACATATCCCAACATATCCCAACGTATCCCAACATACCCCAACATATCCCAAGATGCATTGCGTGCCGGTGAAGTTGATTTTTTTTTTTTAAACGACATGGCGACTAGTGGACCAGCAGCGGGAGAATTCACATTTAAATGTAATTATTGTGTTTTAACTCACGTGAATATTTACAGATACAAGTGTTAAAACTAAAAGCAAGGGACCTGATCAGATCACATTCATGTTAAAATGATGGTTAAGTGACGTGACGCTATTCACTAACCAGCTGACTCTACCGGAGCCGCTGCACTATTTACAGCAGCTCGTCCATTTTAATATTTTAACTGTTTTATACTCTTTTATGAGAACCGCAGCTGGTTGCTAGGAGACGGGAGCGGCAAAAGGGTGGGGGCGCAAAAGCTGGTGACATAAACAGGAAATCATTTGTGGACCAGACCGTCTCATTTCAGAGACCGCTCGGTCCAGCCTTCACGGTGTTCAAAGGACCCGGAACACGTAGACCGCGAAGGCTGCAGCCGCTGGATTGGGACACAGCTTATGAGCTGAGCGAGTAAAAATATCTCCCGTTGCCAAGTCGTATCTAAGGTCGGTCCTTTTTACTGGAGCAGTGAACGTTTACATTATATAAGAACATTATATGATTGTAAAGATTATTATATGTATTCTCAGGGAAACAAAATGAATGGATTATAAAAAAATATATTTTTGTTGAGAGAACCATTAAAATATTTTTTCTTCTTTAGTAGATGACCATGTCATAAGAGACATAATGTCCTTCGATGTGTCCATTATCAGGAATAATAAACTTTGTGGAGTCTATTGTTTCTGATTTATATATACACAACATTTGTTTACAATACATTAGACTATGTAAGTGATTTAGAGACTCAATATATGTAATAAATATAGTATTTTTAAGCATGTAGTGTTTTATACAGTCCATTGCGAAAGTATACAGAACTGTTTACATTTTTTACACTTTGTTTATGTTGCAGATTTATGCTAAGATCAATCAACAGTGAATGTTCCATAAAGAAAAAGTGAAAACCGGATTTCATAAATGTTTGTAAATGTATCAAACGGTTTCAGATCTGGACGCTCTTTGAGTTGTTTGAGACGGATTGAGTTGAACTCACAGATTTAAGACGTCTGTGTGAAACTGAAGCTCTGCTGCTAATATTCCAGCCCAGAACAACGTGGAGGGTTTGGGTGGAGGATCCGTCTCTCCACCTTCTGCTCCACCTGCAGCAGTGGATTGGTTGCCCTCTACAGGCGGGACAAGGTTCGTCCCTCTGGAGCTCTGGAGCTCTGCAGCAGCCGACATGTGGCCCAAAACAAACAGCCAATCGCGTCCCAGTCTGTATTTAGTTGGTTCTGTGAATCGCGGTGCTGGATTCCTGGAGCGACTGAAGACCTGATGCTTTCTGTGGCTGCCAGCCGGCTCTTGGCTCTGTGATTGGCTGCTTTTATTCACAACGAGCCGGAGGCATGTTTGGCACCGCGAGTTGCAATCAGATCCAGATCCACCAGAGCAGGACCAGAAAGGTCTTCTGGGGGACGACCGGGTCCGGGGAGGACAGACACCCGCTCGTTACATAAGAGCAGATTCTTATCCAGTTACCTTCTAGGAAATGTTTCTGCTGTCTCATGGGGAGCAAACGTTGTTCAAACCCGCTGAACTATTTAAAACTCTATAACTTTTAAACATCTGGTAGAGTGAAGTCACGAGTGTCAGGACCGAGTCCGTCTTCAGTCTGACATCTCTAAACCGATCTCCATGTGAGGGGGGGGGCAACGTGTCCATGAGAATCCAACGTCATAATAAGTCAACGCTGATGGGTTGCCATGCCAACATACTGGCTTTATGCAAGTTTAAAGAGTGAAGTAAGAACAAACCACAGTCAGTCTGTATTGAGAGGACACGTTAAATACATCAAATCAAACTTAAGGTTATTATTTTACAGCCACAAACACTAAAGACACCGTTTATGTTTTGTCTGATATCAGATAAATATCACAAAGAGGTGAACTCTGTGGAGAGAGATGGTTTTAAAGGTCTGAGGGAAACTTATAAAGGAAATCAGGACTTTTAGACTTTAAGAGGTTCTTCAGTTTTCAACAGGTTCAGTCAGTGGACCCTTCACTCACATATTAGAGAGCATCAGCATCATTATCAATATTAATGATTAATATTATAATCTGAGGAGATATTGGGTTTAGGGGAAAATTTAAAGGATTTTGGACCAATATTATAACTGCAGACATGAATAATGTCCAAAATAGTGTTGATCCTTAAGATTTCAGTCAATTTCTATTTGATTGAAAACAGAAGGATTGTGCTCAGAGTTCAGCAGTTTGGGGTCTTTGGTGTCGTCATAAATCCCATATTAACATGATGTTTATCAGAATTTGTCTGAGAGCAAAGTTCCATTTTTGGTTTCTATTCAACAGAGAAAAACGGAAACAGAAGCCGTTCAGATGTCGTGTTGTTTGGGCCTCAAATCCATCGTAGTCAAAGCCAGCGAGGTGAACGATCGTTGGTCATGTGGCGGTGAACAACCAATCAGAGATAAATCTTTAAATATCAGTGTGCAGTAAATGAATGGAGGAGAAGTTAATGGTTTTAGTTCAGGACGACCTGGAGCTTCATCGTCCGTCACACTGAATAAATGACTTCTTCTCTCGCCGCCGACGGACGTCACAACGCGATGTAAAAAGGTCAGACCCGAAGCTACTGGGAAAGATTCATGGTGCTGGGAGATACATCTCTCTTTGTGTAGTTTAGCCAGTGAGGCTAACGGCTAAATTACCACAACTTCATGATGATCACCGTTATTCCAACACAAACAGGTTTCGGTTGCTTAGTAACGGCAGGCGTGACGGTGATGGAACCCCCCCGAGCATCCTGGGTAAATGTATGAAAGAGACACAGCTGGAGTTTTAGACGCAACATGTGGAGTTACAGCAGTGTTTACAGGAATGTCACTATAGACACACTGTTCATGATACTGCTAATACTTAATATTTATAATATAATCATAATATTGCAATTATTCTGGAAATGTTCCTGTAAAATCATATTCAGCATGTAATGTTTCTGTATAAACTTTTCTCTAAAAGAGTCATTACAGGCTGTTCGTTCACAAATAAAAAATGTTGAATAATAGTTCAAGATTCAGTTTAGATTCAGTTTATTTTGTATAGCCCAGAATCACAAATTACAAATTTGCCTCAGAGGGCTTTACAATCTGTGCACATGCGACATCCTCTGTCCTTCCCTCACATCGGCACAGGAAAAACTCCCCTAAAAAACCCCTTTAGAACATTTTCTTGAACTCTCAAAGCAACAAAACTACTTTGTTATGTTTAATATAAAACAAAAATATAAAATAAATACTTTTGTCACGTTATTAAAGTTCAGGCAAAAGTTTAAATAATGATTAAATAAGTTCACAAAGCAGGCTTTGATTATAAAACCCAAAGGTTGTTTGTCAAAAATAAACTTATTCCAGGAGAAAATACATTTAAAACAAAACTGAAGATGCAGTCTCGTCTGTGAACTTAATGTTTATGAGTCCAGCTGTTCCGTTAGGATTTGAACCATGAATCATTTTAAAGTTTGCAATCAATCAGTGGTTTCTTGTGATACTGAACTCTAACATAAACTCTTCTTAATGTGATTAACAGATAGAGGACGTGTCTCCATCACATCTCTGCTGTGGTTCAAACTGTCCACTGTTTCAGCAGAGAATATTATATTTTAATATTTGTCATTTCTTGGAGCAGATCTGAACTTCTGCAGCTCATTTCTGATCCATGTGCTTCTTCTGCCCGCAATCATAAAACAACATGAAGAATATTCAATTAAACTTTGTCTCATTTGAAACATTAATAACTCTGAACTAACGATGAAAACAGAATGTATCCAGAGAAGAGAGAAAATTCTGAGGTCCACGTTCAAGAATGACTGATTGATGTATTTCTATCAACCTCCGACATGAAGTGAGTTCTGTACGTTCCACCTTGAAAAGTGACGTCTGAAAGTGTCGGCAGGTCAAATTCACCGGACGTGATTCGGTCCCTGAACGCGTCTACCGGCTCATCTGCTGGGAGGACATCAGATAAAACACATTTCATGGTTACACATGACAGCTCATAGAACACCCTGGTCCTGGTTTGATGGAGATGAACACACTGTACTTCATTATGAATCAATCAAATGTGGAATCATCTGCCACTGAAAATAGTTCCAGCAAAGTCACTTTTTTGTATAATTCCTCCTTTAGCATCTCGGGTTTCAACATTCAGTGAAACCATTTTCTTCTCTTTCTCTCTGACAGTCAGTTGTTATGGTTCTGTCCCGCAGCTGGCTGGCTTAGCTTAGCATAAAGACGTCAAGCTGTTTCCAAAGGTAACACCGCCCACCAGCTCCAACATGTTAAATGTGGCTAAAGAGTAGAAATGAGCAAGGCATCACTCCTCTGTGGATCTGCAAAAGCATGTGAAGTGTGATGAAATGAATGTTTAAAGACATCAATTTAAAATGTTTGTTTTGATTGACCAATGAAGCTTCTTTCTGTTTTCCTCTTAAAATGACAACCTTTTAACTTTAAAGTCCCACATGAAGAGATCCCAGACGTCAACCTCTAGTTCTATGAAGAGAAGTCAAAGCTTCATGTCTTAAAGCTGCATTCTCTCTAGTGTCCATCAATTCAATTCAATTCAGTTTATTTTGTAGAGCCCAGAATCACAAATTACAAATTTGCCTCAGAGGGCTTTACAATCTGTACACATGCAACATCCTCACATCCTCGGTCCTTAGACCCTCACATCGGCACAGGAAAAATTCTGCTAAAAAAAAACCTTCAACAGGGAGAAAAAAGGAAGAAACCTCTGGGAGAGCGACAGAGGAGGGATCCTTCTCCAGGATGGACAGAATGCAATAGATGTCATGTGTACAGAATGAACAGCATAACAGAGATACAACACATTCAATGTATATGACATAAATGATTCATATAATCACAGTAGTAAGCAGAGTAACCAAGGAAAAAATTAAGACTACTTATAATAACAGCAGCAATTATTATAGTAGAATTATAATTATGAAATAGGGAATAGTAATAGTAATGTGACTAATAATAATAATGGAAGTAGCAGTGGGTGTCAGCCGGGTCACAGCAGGAGGCACAACCACGGTCCAGGTACCACAACGATTCATGGAAACCTGCGAAGCGAGAAAGCAAAAAGGGCTTCAGGGTGGAAGCAAAGCTAAAATGCTTAATGGTACAGGTAATAGTAATAGTAATGTGACTAGTAATAATAATGGTGGTAGCAGTCGGTGTCAGCAGGGCCGTAGCAGGATGCACGACCACGGTCCAGGTACAGCCAAGATTTATAGAAGCCTGCAAAGCGAGAAAGCACAAAGACTCCAGGGTAGAAGCAAAGTCAATAAGCGTAATAGTACAGGCAATAATAATAGTAATGTGACTAATAATGATAGTGGTAGTAGCAGTGGGTGTCAGCAGGGCCTCAGCAGGTGGCACGATGACAGTCCAAATATAACCCTGATTCCTGGGAACCTGCGAGGCGAGAAAGCACAAGAAGAAGAAGCAAAATCAGTAATGTGCATGAATAGGAGATTAATACATGAAGAAGGAGGGAGAGAAGAGGAGAGAGGAGCTCAGCGTATCCTAGGTAGTCCCCCGGCTGTCTAGGCATATAGCAGCATATCTAGGGGCTGGACCAAGGAGAACCTGAACCAGCCCTAACTATAAACCTGAACCAGCCCTAACTATAGACCTGAACCAGTCCTAACTATAAGCACTATCAAAAAGGAAGGTCTTAAGCCTGCTCTTAGTGGTGAGTGTGTCTGCCCCCCGGACTGAAACTGGAACCTGGTTCCACAGAAGAGGAGCCTGATAACTGAAGGCTCTGGCTCCCATCCTACTTTTATATACTCTAGGAACCACAAGTAACCCTGCATTGATGGAGCACAGCTCTCTAGTTGGGTAATATGGAACTATAAGTTCCTTAAGATAAGACGGCGCCTGGCCAGTTAGAGCTTTGTAGGTAAGTAGAAGAATTTGAAATTCTATTCTTGATTTAACAGGGAGCCAGTGCAGATTTGCCTGACTTTCGAAATGTTACATAAATGAAAAAAGGCTGTCCTTGAGATCTGTTTTATATAAGAGTTAAAAGACAGATCCTGGTCAAAGATAACTCCGAGGTTCTTAACGGTAGTGCTGGATGCTAGAGCAATGCCATCTAGAGAAACTATATCGTTAGATAATTGAATTCGAAGGTGATCTGGGCCTAGTAGGATAACTTCTGTTTTTTCAGAGTTTAACATTAAGAAGTTACAGGTCATCCAGGTTTTTATGTCCGTAAGACATGCTTGAAGTTTAGAGAACTGGTTAGTTTCGTCTGGCTTAATCGATAGATATAACTGGGTATCATCTGCATAATAATGAAAGTTTATTGAGTTTTCTGATAATATTCCCTAAAGGAAGCATATATAAGGTGAATAAAATCGGTCCAAGAACAGACCCCTGTGGAACTCCGTGACTGACCTTGGTTTTCATCGAGGTTTTCGCCCCCCCCATCAGGGGGCGACTCCTCTGGTTCCATAGAAGTCTATGAGAAAATGACTCTACTTCTCTCTTGATTTATTCCCTCAGTAAACATTGTAAACATGAGTTTATGGTCTCAATCTCTAGTTTCAAGTCTTCTTCAATACAGCATGATGTTCATTTAGTAAATGATGCTCCATTTAGAGTCAAACAGACCATAAAGCAGGGGATGCTTTAGGGCGGGGCTACACACTGATTGACAGGTCGACACCAGAGACGTATACGCCGTCTCTACGTCACTCCTCCTCAGTCCATATATGGTCACTTCCTGTTCACTGGTTGCCAAAAAACAAACATAGCAACAGCCAAATTCCAGAACTAGAGGCTTCAAAACGTCCACAAACCAACGAGAGACGTCACGAAGACGTTCACTTCTTTTAGGCAGACTATGAGAGATCCAGAAGGCATCCATCTTTGACCGACCTGGAGGAATCTTTGGTTGGGTTCTCTTAATGTGCTTCCTCCTCGTCCTGCTGTGTTCGTTTGGTTGACTATGTTTACATGAACAAAATATTCTTTATTCTGAAAAAGACAAATATTCCTACTGAGCTCACTACATGGCTGATGAAAATTTAAACCCCACTAATATTTCTGTTTACATGCAGCCGCACAGATTAAAGAATGACATACGTCTGACCCTTACCTCTTTTAAATAACTTAAATTTGATATAAATCCATAAAGCTGTTGATATCTTAGTCTTTCATTATATTAATAGTAGTAATGTTCCTATTTCGTCTCCTCCATCTCTACTCCAGTTTATAAAACTGTTAACAGGTTGATTTGTGTTCAAACTGATAACTGGACTAAACTAACATTAAACCACAGATACATTTAATACTCATATTGTCAATGTGCTGTAAACAGAATGCTCCTAAAACCTGAATCATTTCAACATTATTCAACACGTGTCTTCATCTAAAAATACACATTCAGATGAAAGTTTAATCCTGAATATCCCAAAAGAATAAATGACCCGTATCAAAAAAACACAATAAACATTTAGAACTTCAACTTTTGTGAAAACGTTCAGGGCTACTAACCGTGTGTGTGTGTGTGTGTGTGTGTTTGTGTGTGTGTTTGTGTGGTGTGTGTCTTTCATCTCCAGAGCCACAGATGTTTAACCACCAGCTCTACAAGGTGACCCGGCGGCCTCGTACCGCGTCCTCCTCCCTCTGCGTGTCGCCTGAGACGTTGCGTTCAGGTTCCGGTGGCGTTCAGGTTCCTGTGGCGTCTCCGGTCTTTAATCTGCCGGTTGAGGGACATCCGGGTGAGGACGGGGGTCAGCGCTCGGCGGGTAAAGCTGCTCTGTCAGACGCTACTCAGATTAAGGGTGAGGGGTCAGAGCGGCTCAGCGGCGAGGTGACATCGGCGGGTAATCGTATCCGACGGGTTGGTGGCTGATGACCTCATCCTGATGGTCAAAGTCACCAAGAGAAGCTGAACATGAGGAACACAGTTTAACAGATACTGAGGTTGCTAGTCTCCTCTTGGGAAAAAGAAAATATTTTTTTAAGGTCTTTGATTTGGTATTCCTCTCTAAACTTTATTGACTTTCTGTTTGTTCGGACGAATGTTTCAACCGAGATTGAACACATTGTATTAGAACACCTTGTTGGGATCTGGTTGGAGCAGGTTTAGTTATTAGCAAATATGAAAATTGAATTATTGGTATTGAAACAATTGTTAATAACAATAGTTTTATTATCATATGTGAATAATAACTAGGCATCAATTTGGGATCAGGGACCAGGGTTTTGTGATTCACAAAATCACAAAACCCCAATGAATCGGACGATGCAAGGTTGTGGCACCTCGCCCGGAATAGGGAAACCGGGGCACCCTCCTGGAGCCAGACCTGGTAGGGGAGCTCGCCGGCGAGCGTCTGGTGGCCGGGCCCAGCCCGAAAAAGCTACATCGTGCCGCCACCCTGTGGGCCCACCACCCGCAGGGATAGGCATTGGGGTCGGGTGCAATGTGAGCTGGGCGGCAGGCTGGGGCGGAGACCTGGGCGTGCTGACCCCCGGCATCACAGACTAGCTCTAGGGACGTGGAATGTCACCTCTCTGGCGGGGAAGGAACCAGAGCTGGTGCGGGAGGTGGAACGCTACCAACTAGATATAGTTGGGCTCACCTCCACACATAGCACCGGTTCTGGAACCAAACTCCTGGAGAGGGGCTAGACTTTTTCCTTTTCCGGAGTTGCCCAGGGTGAGAGGCGCCAGGTGGGTGTGGGGATACTCACAAGCCCCCGGCTGAGCGCCGCTGTTCTGGAGTTCTCCCCGGAGAACGAGAGGGTTGCCTCTCTGCGACTGGGAATCGCAGGGGAAAGTCTCTGACTGTCATTTGTGCCTATGCACCAAACGGCAGTTTGGAGTACGCTGCCTTCTTGGAGTCCTTGGGTGGTGTTCTGGAAAGGGCGCCAACTGGGGACTCCATAGTTCTTCTGGGAGACTTCAACGCTCACGTGGGTAACGATGGAGAAACCTGGAGGGGTGTGATTGGGAGGAACGGCCTGCCCGATCTGAACCTGAGTGGTGCTTTGTTGTTGGACTTCTGTGCTAGTCATGGACTGTCCATAACAAACACCATGTTTGAGCATAGGGAGGTTCATAAGTGTACTTGGTACCAGAACACCCTAGGCCGAAGGTCTATGATCGACTTTGTAGTTGTGTCATCAGACCTGCGGCCGTATGTCTTGGACACTCGGGTGAAGAGAGGAGCAGAGCTGTCAACTGATCACCACCTGGTGATCAGTTGACGGGGAGGCTGCCGGACAGACCCGGTAAACCCAAACGTGTAGTGAGGGTGAACTGGGAACGTCTGGCTGAGGACCCTGTCCGCAAGGTCTTCAACTCCCACCTCCGGAATAATTTCTCGTGCATCCCGGGGAGGCTGGGGACATGGAATCCGAGTGGGCCATGTTCAAATCCTCCATTGTGGAAGCTGCTGCTAGGAGTTGTGGTCGGAAGGCGATCGGTGCCTGTCGTGGCGGCAATCCAAGAACCCGCTGGTGGACACCAGTGGTGAAGGAGGCCGTCAAGCTGAAGAAGGAGGCCTTTCGGGCTTGGTTGGCCCAGCGGTCTCCTGAATCAGCAGGCAGGTACCGGTTGGCCAGAAGGGCTGCAGCTGCAGCGGTTGCTGAGGCAAAAATCTGGGTGTGGGAGGAGTTCGGCGAGGCCATGGAGAAGGACTTTCGAATGGCCTCAAGGAAGTTCTGGCAAACCGTGAGACGACTCAGAAAGGGGAAACAGGGCTTTTCTCAGGCTGTGCTCAGCAGGGGGAGAACTGCAGACCCGGACTGGGGATATTGTCGAGCGGTGGAAAGAACACTTTGAGGAACTCCTGAACCCGACCAACACGTCCTCTGTGGAAGAGGCAGAGTCTGACTCAGGGGAAGACTCGTCCATATGCCTGGCGGAGGTCGTTGAGGTAGTTAAAAAGCTCTTCAGCGGCAAAGCGCCAGGAGTGGATGAGATTCGACCGGAGATGCTAAAGGCTCTGGACATTGTTGGGCTGTCTTGGTTGACACGTCTCTTCAGTGTCTTGTGGAAGTCGGGTACAGTGCCTGTGGAGTGGCAGACCGGGGTGGTGGTTCCCATTTTCAAAAAGGGGGACCGGAGAGTGTGCTCCAATTATAGGGGTATCACACTGCTCAGCCTCCCCGGGAAGGTTTACTCCAGGGTGCTGGAAAGGAGGCTCCGTCCAATTGTCGAACCTCGGATTCAGGAGGAGCAATGCGGATTCCGTCCTGGACGTGGAACAGCGGACCAACTCTTTACCCTTACAGGTCTGTTGGAGGGTGCATGGGAGTTTGCTCATCCAGTCTACATGTGTTTTGTGGACTTGGAGAAGGCCTTCGACCGTGTCCCTCGGGGAGTCCTGTGGGGGGTACTGCGGGAATATGGGGTACCTGGTTCGTTACTACGAGCCATTCGGTCCTTGTATGACCAAAGTGAGAGCTGTGTAGTAAACATCTGGAGACATTAAAGACTTTATACTACTTTAAACATCTGGAGACATTAGATACTTTATCCTACTTTAAACATCTGGAGACATTACAGACTTTATACTACTTTAAACATCTGGAGACATTAAATACTTTATACTACTTTAAACATCTGGAGACACTAAATACTTTATACTACTTTAAACATCTGGAGACATTAAAAACTTAATACTACTTTAAACATCTGGAGACATTACAGACTTTATACTACTTTAAACATCCGGAGACATTAAAGACTTTATACTACTTTAAACATCTGGAGAGACTAAAGACTTTATACTACTTTAAACATCAGGAGACACTAAAGACTGTATACTACTTTAAACATCTGGAGACATTAAAGACTTTATACTACTTTAAACATCTGGAGACATTAAAGACTTTATACTACTTTAAACATCTGGAGACATTAAAGACTTTATATACTACTTTAAACATCTGGATACACCAGCTCGGGTTCTGGACGGTCCATGTCTTACCTCTGCTGCTGAATACAGCTGAATATCTAAATAAGATAGAGAACATCTATATCCCTGAATCAGATCGTATCTCCACTTCAGCTGGTTGTCATGCCAACATTTGTTGTTTCTATTGTTATTATCTCTACCAGGAAGATTATGTGCACCTCTTTGTCCGTCCACTAATCTCTCATTCTGCTTCATAGTCTGGATGTCCAGTTGTGTCTTCGTGCTCAAAGACCTCTGCTGGTTTCAGAGACTCTCACTTCATCAGATCACCTTCTACTTCCTGTTTGATTCTGACACTGACGGTCTGCTGACTCCTCTCTCACTGCTCTTAACGGCTGGTAGTGATATTACAGCTGAGTACATCACCGACCTCCAGAAGATACTCGGAGACCAGAGACACGGAGGTGGAAACTGTTTACTCACTGTTAGTCTTTTGGACGGTATGTTTGGCTAACCGCTAACCGCTAACAGAACTACCAGGACACTCGCTACTGAGTACCTCGCCAACATTGCTTGGTTGCTTTTTGGTCACTTTTCAACAAAGGGAGGGTTGCATCCCTCCTCCATTCGCCTACTGGAACTACGGCAGAGATCCATAACACGCTCTAAAAGTAACACGGTACTTCTGTTGTTAAACCTCTGCCAGGAGATTATGTATTCGGTCATATTTGTGCATGTGTGAGTGTACATCTCTGTGTCTGTTTTTCTGTCTGCTAATGTCTCAGTTCTGGACCCCCCAGCCTTTATGTGCTCATTCATGACTGTTTGTTCAAGGACCTCTGGTGGTTGAGTTGATGCACACTTTTGAAAAGTGTTTTATTGACAGTTACAAAAGGTCATTGACTACTGACTTCTCACTCCTCTTATGTATGTATGTATGTATGTATGTATGTATGTATGTATGTATGTATGTATGTATTATGTATGTATGTCATTTCATGTATGTATGTATGTATATGTATGTATGTATTATGTATTATGTATGTATCATTTCATGTATGTATGTATGTATGTATGTATGTATGTATGTATGTATGTATGTATGTATGTATGTATAACTAGCACTAAGCACGCGACAAACTGAACCAGTGCTGACTACAACACAGTCTGTCTTCTGATCTCAGCTTGAGGAGAGCTAGTTAGCTAACAGAGCTAACAGCTAACAGTGCCAATACAACTACGATAGTTAACGGAGTAACAGCTCATGTTTACAATATTTACTGAGGGAATAAATCAAGAGAGAAGTAGAGTCATTTTCTCATAGACTTCTATACAACCAGAGGAGTCGCCCCCTGGTGGACAGGAGAGAGAATGCAGCTTTAACACATGAAGCTTTTGGGTCATTTCACTTCGTTAGAAATCTTCAAAACACAACTCGCCTGCAGCCATGAACGTTATCAGAGAAGTTTGTTCAGAGAATTAGAAGAGAGGATCTTTATTTGGTCTCTCAGTCTCCTGTATGTTGTTAAATCCCTCTCGTTATAACCAGAGGAGTCGCCCCCTGATGGACAGTAGAGAGAATGCAGCTTTAAGACATGAAGCATAAAATGGTCTTATGATTAACAAGGCAGTGTAGAGTCTTAGTTTGGTGAAAGAGTTGGTTGTACTTCTCTGTTTAAGGAGAATATCTGTAAGAACATTTCCTTTACAGACAGAGAGCAGCACACTCTGGTTTTAGATAAATAGATTTAATCAGTTCTCTTTTTATTGGACATCAACCTCACGTTTACACATGTACTGTAATAAAGATATGCAGCCTAAATAAACACTTCAGGTTGCGGTTGGATTACAATGAGTGTATTTGTGAGAGACGAGAGAGAATCCCGTCTGAGACAGACGCTGATTAGATATTTGTAGTTTGTGTTCAATTAAATCAAACATGACTGAACCTGGAGAGCTTCGCTGCTTACATGTTTGTGATCAACCACAAACACAAAGATCATCTCTGTGTTCTCTCAAAGTGTTCAGGAGATACAAGGTTTTCACACTGAAGTGTTTGATAACTTTAACTGTGTGTGTGTGTGTGTGTGTGTGTGTGTGTGTGTGTGTGTGTGTGTGTGTGTGTGTGTGTGTGTGTGTGTGTAGGGGGGTGCAGATTAGATGCAGGGCTGCAGCCTGTAGTCCCTCCCCCCCCTGCAGCTCTCCTCTATATATACACTGAGAGAGACGGAGAGGACGGAGCTCTGCACCGACGCTCCGACACAAACACTCAGAGAGAGGAGCGCTTCATTTATCCTCCTGTGTTGCAATCTGAATCAGTCAGACAGTCAGTCAGACAGTCAGACAGACAGGTAAACCAGGTGTCCTTCTCCTGATGATGGACGACTACACCCTCCCCTTCTGGATCTACTTGGGCGTCCTCACCGTGTTCGTGGGCGGGGTCATGAAGAGGATTCTGGCATCCCACCTGGGCGCCGCCCCCCTGGTGGCGTGGTTGGGCGCCACCGTGCTGGTGGAGCGTCTGTGGGCGTTCTGTCTACCGGCGGTGCTGCTGCTGCTGCTGTTGGGCCTCGCATGCTGCCTGTACGCCGCTGCCAGGACAGGACCGCCGCCCGCCGCCCTGCCCGCCCACGGGAAGGCCGTCCTCATCACAGGTAGGCACAGGCCCCTCCCACTCTCTCAGGTGTTTGCCCCTGTATTATAGGATGTAGAGTCCTTCTGTGAATAAAAGAAACCTTGTGTCTCCATAAACCATGTTTCATGTTTGATTTGTCTTCTGGAAGCATGAAGACACAACATGGAGATACAAGGTTTCCACGTGCAGCTGTTGTTCTCAGATTATAGACTCTGAAGGTTTACCACGTCTCTCTGCTTCCAAATGTAAATTCAGCTGCAGCTTTTCTAAGAAAACATTCAATCTGCTGATTGACCACAAGCAACATTTTCATTAAAACCATGTGTTGTTTGGTCCAAACTTTAGTTTGAATTCCAGCAGAGATCCAAAGTTTCCAAAGATCACAAATCGTTTCTAGGAACTAGAATTAGAATCACAGGAGATGAAAGTTAACCTCCTGTGAGCTAATTAATGAATGTGTGACTTTAAGAGAGGAAACCGGAGTTTAAGAGGTTAAAGTCGTCTTTTGTGTGTAAATAAGACGAGGTCACACTCGAACACTGAACCCACTTTAACCCCTCAGAGAGGTGATCTGATCCACTGTGTGTGTGTGCGTGTGTGTGTGTGTGTGTGTGTGTGTGTGTGTGTGTGTGTGTGTGTGTGTGTGTGTGTGTGTGTGTGTGTGTGTGTGTGTGTGTGTGTGTGTGTGTGTGTGTGTGTGTGTCAAACAATCGCCTGCGCGGGGGGGGGTTCCCCTTCACAATAAAAGAGGGAACATTGGCAGAGTGATCGCAGGTCACTGACGAGTGTTTTTGTCCCACTTTCTGTTATCAGAGTGCCTGATAACAACACTGATAATGGATCTGTGTGTGTGTGTGTGTGTGTGTGTGTGTGTGTGTGTGTGTGTGTGTGTGTGTGTGTGTGTGTGTGTGTGTGTGTGTGTGTGTGTGTGTGTGTGTGTGTGTGTATGTGTGTGTGTGTGTGTGTGTGTGTGTGTGTGTGTGTGTGTGTGTGTGTGTGTGTGTGTGTGTGTGTGTGTGTGTGTGTGTGTGTGTGTGTGTGTGTGTGTGTGTGTGTGTGTGTGTGTGTGTGTGTGTGTGTGTGTGTGTGTGTGTGTGTGTGTGTGTGTGTGTGTGTGTGTGTGTGTGTGTGTGTGTGTGTGTGTGTGTGTGTGTGTGTGTGTGTGTGTGTGTGTGTGTGTGTGTGTGTGTGTGTGTGTGTGTGTGTGTGTGTGTGTGTGTGTGTGTGTGTGTGTGTGTGTGTGTGTGTGTGTGTGTGTGTGAGATATAATCATGTTTAATGACTCCACTCTGCCTTCGTTGCTCTCTCATGTAATCGGACCAGAAAGAGTAGAGTAGAAAACTTCCCACAAACTTCACCTCGGGTTACCTTAGAGCAGGGGTGGGCAATTATTTTTCCCAGGGGTCCAAATGAGCAACTGAAAATATTTTGGAGGGCCGGGCCAAAATGCCGAACTCAATTATGCATAATATACATTTTATTTCTATATAAAAAGCAGTAAATGGCATTGTTTTGACCGCTGGTAAGAGTGTATGTTATTATTTGGCAATTAAAAGGTGAGGTTAGCTTTCAAAAATATCATTTATTCAAATAGAATTTCCAAAATGATAAACATTTTCAGTCACATTAATAACAAAGGGCATTTTGAGTTTCATATACTATTGAAACAAGGATTTTCTTAGCTTTCTAAAGACATCACATCATCTTTGTAGCCAAAATAAACAAGACATGTCACTGAACTGTGTAACTGTAAAGAAAAGTGTCCCAGTTTTGTAGCCTTTTTGACTTTACATGCCTATATTAAACATTTAATGTTTTCAGAACATAGTCCATATTTGTTTGAAAGTTCTGCTTTCGGCACCACTTTACTCTTTTTGGCATGAGCCGACATTTTCGCATGTTTCAGGGGTGACAAGGAAGGTAGACAGGTTGTCAATCACACGCATTTCACGTGCACAGTTGACGTGCACGATTGCGTGCACTGTGAGAATAAATGGGCTTCAAAATAAAAGCAATGCGGTTTTAGTCCACCCATAAGATAATTAGAAAATATGTTTTATTTTCTAATTATCATGTAATCTTTCGCGGGCCGGTCAGAATCATCCCGCGGGCCGTACAATGCCCAGGTCTGCCTTAGAGGGAGAGAGCGGGCCGTCGCCATGGAGACGGAGAGACGCTGTTTTTTTACCTGTTGTTTCTCTGTGATATGATGGAGGTGAAGCTAGTGATGCTAGAAAATCTAAACTTCTTTTATTTCAACTTTATTCGATTATTCTGACAGTTTGATGAGTTACACTGGTGTTGAATGCTTTTGGAAAGACTCGTGTGTGAGCAGCGCTGATTGGCTGATGTTATGTGTTTTTTCTTATGACCAGAGTGTTTCAATTCATTTTTAATGAAGAAAAAAGTTAAGAAACTTTTTGATAAAACAGGCGACACCCCAGATTTCTAGAAGACGTTTCATGTCTAGACTATCTCCAGGAAATAGTCCCAGCCTCATACGTGATGCTAACAAACATTAGCGCATCGCAGAGTTTAAACAGCGTCTCACACTCTCCCTGCTGAGTGATGAAGAGGTGGCTGACTGCAGTTTGTCCCTCTGAGATCCATCAGGACTTCAGACCTGCTGCTGGTCTGTGAGACCTTCATGGACCAGACTCAGATAGACTCAGGACTCGATCAGACCAGGAAGTGGAACAGTGAAGTTGTGCTCTGCCCTCTTGTGGTTTAAAAGGTGAACAACACCCACAACCCCCAAAGAACTGTGTGACTTCACACCAGAGGATACAACTCTCTGTGTTCAAAGACACATGGAGATAAACTGGAGAGTTAAATATAACTACTACCACAGAGTAAACCCAGTAAACCCATTACAATAACTCCTACAGCTCCCATGAGTCTTAGCAGGATCAGCTCCTCTTGGACCGCCTCCAGCAGAGTTCATATGAGCAAACAGTGGGAGACTTTGAACGAAGGTGTGGTCCACGTCTTTGATGAGGAGGAAGGAGATCTGGGTCAAATACCAGCCTTCACATTCACACAGTGGACTCCTCCTTTGTTTACCTCCTGATGTTCTCCTCTGTTAGGACTCCAGTACATTTAGATCATCCATTACTCTCCTGATTATCTTCTGATTCATCAATTATGACTTCAAATGTTCTTTGTTTACTTTCGTAGGAGATCCAAATAATATTCATGTTTTTTTTATTCACATTTTTCAACTGTTTGCCTGGAAAATAAGTTGTTGATGAAGAATCTTAACAAATTGATGAATGAATCTTTACAGCTTTGTGAGTATTTGTGAGCTAGCCTGACCGCTAACCAATCAATTCATCCTAATCAATCCCAGTACGTCATATGACTGGGATGGATCACATGACTTCCCAGAGAGCTTGGTGGGTACTGGTCCGTCTCGGTGCCGTGTCAAGGTAACATACTGCAGACTAAGCTTTCTATTGGCCGAGCTCCAGGAGGTTGTCTGGCGTCATGGCAACACGGATCAAACCCCTGAGACTCTTCGTGTCCGAACCTCAGCTCGGTCCCAGAAGACGTTTCCTCCTCGCTCTCATGAGTCCATGTTTCAGTTCAGCAGACAAACAAACAGTGCATCAGGTCCGTTACAGTCTGGACGCCGTCCCGCGGCCGCGGCCCGGCGAGCTCTCTCAATCAGCAGCTCGGTCTTAATTGGCTCTGCAGAAAGCTGCTGGAGGTCAGCGAGAGGTCACCCTGGAAATAAGAGCAGAGGCTGGAAAGAAAGGCCCAGTAAACCTCTTAGAAAGCTAATTGAACTGTTGTACAAAGAGGCACATTCTTGGAGGGATTGAGGGCCGGAGTCACAGGGCCCGCTGCGGGGGGGCGTCTTGTTCAGGAAACAGGACCTTTAGAGTCCCGTGGTCCTCACAGTGTCCAAGGGTCCAAACAAGTCTGGTTCTGTTCTCAGAGACGGACCTGTTAGAAAGTCGACCGTCCTCACCTGTGGATGAGGTGTCTTCACCTGTACAGGTGGTCCTCTCTCAGACATCTCAAAGATTCTCCATCATGCTCCACCTGCAGCCTCACCAGGAAACAAACCGACAGCTACAGTTTAACCAGTGAGATGCTCTGCAGGTAGATGCTACGCAGTTAGCTACGGCGGCTAATCCAGCTAGTTTCTGTGTAAGACCAGAGGTGATTTTCAAGCGCCAGCTGGACAATAAAGTTTTATTCTATTGTGTTAAAGTTTTATTTAGAAGGCTGTATGAGTCTTGTTCTGCTTAATGTTCTTTTGTCAGAGTCGTGTTTCATGAATCTCTACAAAGGAGGAGGTGAAGTTACTGTGACCCACAGTCTCATATTCATAAAACAACCCCTCCTGAAAAGTATCCTCTCAACATCCATAAGAGGTCAAAGTTATAACAGAATCAGCAGACTTTCCACAAGTCCTCCAAAGTTACTACCAATGTAATATCTATACATAAATCTATAAAAGGAGCAAATAAATCCCTCCAGATGCTTCTTGCCTCCTGTTCCAGCTGTTTTTAATCCCAGTACAGACCGACCTTCTGCCCTGCGACTGTGCTGGGTGTATAATGTGGTTCTTTCCTGTCTGATATAGATGGTGATGTTCTGTTACCAACTATACTGGAGACAAACTGTGAAATGATTAAGATCCTGGTTCAAAAATACCAGAAATGATTCATTTTCTGTTGAATCTGTTTCTGGCGGCCCCTGTGGACTACAGTGGTACTGATCCTTCACCAGAGCCCCTTTAGAAAACCTCTCGTTTTACTGCAACAGGGTCTGACCCGCTCAGTCCTGGTTCTGATTCTGCTTCCCTCCTGCGGGTCCAGCAGTACGTTGTGGGTCTCCAGCAGAGTTTCTGGTGAACCTTCATGCTGTAAATCATTTTGTCTGATTTTGCAGAGACTTGAACCCGTTAACTTAATTTACTTCACTCAGTGCTACGTCTCATTAAAACCCCTCCACTAGCTTTAAGTGGCCTTTAGGAATAAAAGCTTGAGATAAAGAGATAAAATCTTCCCACGCAGAATTTCGGTGGTTTCATGAAGCTTCGGTCAGCTGATCTCTGGCTGGCAGTCCTGGACTCTCAGGAGACGCCGGTCTCTGGTCCAAAGGTTTAGTTACACAGCTGCAGAAAAAAAACCACGAGAACACAAATCCGACTGCTTCAGTTTAGACCTTCAAACATGACTTTCTATTTTAAGATTTAAGAGTTTTCTTTCTGACTCTTTCTTTAACTGATTGTTTCCTTTGATCCTCTTATTGTCATTTCCTGCTCTCTTTGTCCTCTTTTCTCCTCATCTCTTCATTTTGTTCTTCCTTCTTCCCCTCCCTTCATCTTTTATTTCATGTCTTCTTTGTTTTACTTTCCTTCCTTTTCTGTTCTTTTCTTCTTCTCTTTCTTTCCCACTTTTACTTTCATCTCATCTGCATCTCCTCCTCCTAACATTCTTTATTTATTTACTCCTTCTCTCTTTATTTCACTGCTTCTTCCTCTCAGGCATGTCAGCAAATTCATCAAGAGTTCCACTTTATGCAAATCCAGACCAATCAGAGCGTCTGAGTTCAGTTCTGGATGTGAGAGGAGCTGATTGGAGCAGCTTCCTGTTAGAATCATAGAAACGCCGGTTCGTCCTGATTTCACTCTGATGAGCAGCATCATTGTGTCACGGATCTCTAACGATCGCTGAAGAGTTCCTCATGATCATCGTTTGTTCCCCCTCCGATCACATGACCTCTGCTCACAGCAGCAATGAAGTGCAAGTATTTGAATTGTCAGCATTGGAACACCATCATTGGAATGCCATCATTGAACGTCGTCATTGAACGCCATCATTGAACGTCGTCATTGAACGCCATCATTGAACGTCATCATTGGAACGCCATCATTGAACGTCGTCATTGAACGCCATCATTGAACGTCGTCATTGAACGCCATCATTGAACGTCGTCATTGAACGCCATCATTGAACGCCATCATTGAACGTCGTCATTGAACGCCATCATTGAACGTCGTCATTGAACGCCATCATTGAACGCCGTCATTGAACACCATCATAGGAACGCCATCATTGAACACCATCATAGGAACGCCATCATGGGAACACCAGCATGGGAACGCAATCATGGTAAGGCTGTCATGGAACAGCATCATTGGAAAGACAGCAAGGGAACAGTAAGATGTGAACACCAGCATGGGAAAGTCAACATGGGAACGCCATCATTGGAGTTTCAGCATGGAAACGTCGTCATTGGAACAGAAGCATGGGAACGCTGTGAAGGAATGCCATCATCAGAACACTGGCATGGAACCCCAGCAAGGGAACGTCACAATGGGAACGCCATCATCGGAACCCTACTATTGGAACGCCACCATTGAAACGCCATCATTTGGACCTAATCATTGGAAGGCCAATTCAATTACTTTCATATTTGTATCAGCTACAATATGTTCTAATAATAGTTTTCATTATTTTCCAAATCATTACGGTCTTTGAGAATAGATAAACACTTCATTAACACACAGATCACATCAATTAATTTATTGGGAACCATGCCATCCAATAATAAGTGGACTATTGGACTGTTTACTGCTGCTACTACCATGATGTTGTAGATCGTGTCCTTCAAAAGTACGGACCAGACATGTTGCTGCTTCAACTTTCTACAGACTTTCCTTTGGTTATTCTTGACTTCATTCTCTCAACTTGTCTTTTCTTTGTGTGCACACGGTTCTAAATGAGGAACCACTTTCAGTTCACCAGGTCAATCAGATCCATCTGATGTGATCAACTCTGCTTTTTAAGAACATTTCTGATTTCAGCTCATATATATTATATATATATATATATATATATATATATTATAAAAACCCTTGTGTTCTGAATGAGGCCGTTCAGAGCCGTGTGTGAACTCTGTTTGACCTCTCATGGTTTCATTCCTCACTTCTAAATGATGACGTTCTGCTCTGACAGCAGTGAGTAACAGTGAAAGTGGTGTTGTTGGAGTAAAGATGACTTGCAGGTGGTTCTCCCTGCTGTAAGTAAGACATCCTGACCTTTTGACCGCAGCACATTGCTCTCCGGAAGCTTTTCACTGAAACATTGAGTGATGTCCTCCTGAACAAACCTCAGCATCTGCTGATTTCAACTTTTAACACACAGCTGCTGATACGCTGAGTATCTCAGGATCAGTTATTTATTATCTGTCAGGTCAAAAATAGATGAAATGTTACACATGATAATAATACACAATAAAACTCTTTGACGTAGTTTCTGAAGCTGTCTGCTTGTGACCTCAGTAGTTCAGGTAACACTGTCAACAGTTTGTTACAATATAATTCTTTAAATCAGTAAAGTTCAAGTCCGTGTCATGAGGAAGCTCTGAGAGATCTTCATCTCCAAACGTGAAGGTGCAGCTGTGCAGATGTGGAGGATGTTGAGGCCTCCACCCAGAGACAGATGTGTGTCCTGACCTCTCCTCTGCACACATTCACGTTTATTTCTTCATTCTTGGGGCCCCTCGGAGCAGCTCGGCCTCGTTACGTAACGCCACTTCTCCTCCGTCCCCCGCCGCGACAACAACCCCCAACTGTCTGTTTTATGGAGATGAATCTGCTTCTCCAGCGCTCCGTTTACACTGGGCATGTTCCAGAGAGAGAGGACCGACTCCTTCTCCGTCAGCCTCTCTGGACCTCGGAGATGGAGGCTCGCTGTGAGGTCGGCAGGAGACAGGATGTAGAACGTGGGACGGCTTTGAAATGTTCTCCACTAATCTGTAAATGAACACAAGAGATCTATTTTCTTTAAACTCTTTTCAAAGTCATAAAGTCTTGATTTCCTCTTTTATTATCAGTCAAAAAACACTTTAAAATTCTGTTTCAGTGTTTGAGAGCAGAAAGTCCTGACGGAGTGACACCTCCCTCTGTCATATATCTATGTCTGTGTGTGTGTGTGTGTGTGTGTGTGTGTGTGTGTGTGTGTGTGTGTGTGTGTGTGTGTGTGTGTGTGTGTGTGTGTGTGTGGTCATGATCAGGTGAACACTGTGCTTCTGTAATGTGAAGTACAGCGCTGGTATTTATTTCTGGAGCCAGCGTTCCCTCTTTCTCTTCTTGGGACGTGACTGGAAACCCTCCAAGGACACGGTGTGAAGCAGCGTGCCAACGCCTCCACGCTCTCGCCAGCAGAGCTCTCTGAGACACAAAAGAACAAACAGAACAGCGAGTACCGCCAGGGATCAGGTTGTAGGTGCTGGGACTTCTGGGAAACTGGGCGAGCTGCGGGTTACGTGACCGATCCCCCCGGAGGCCGGTTCTGAGGGACCCTTCTGAGGAAACATATGTGGACACTATGGCTTCTGCTGGTTTCAGCTGTCATGGTTCTGACCCGCTCAGAATGTTTAACACAGAAATACATTTCACTTCTTAGTCAGGTTTTATTAGCTGCTCATGCAAACAGCTGTTTCACCACCATAAAGTCCCATGATGCACCAGCTCATTCAGACCTCACACTGTTATTTCTTCCTCAGAGACAATGTTAGGACTGCTTTAGAAAAGTCATAAATAATGTAAATATATATATATACAGCGGGTAAAATATGTATTGAACACGTCACCATTTTTCTCAGTAAATATATTTCTAAAGGTGCTATTGACATTTTCACCAGATGTCGGTAACAACCCAAGTAATCCATACATACAAAGAAAACCAAACAAATAAGTTCAGAAACTAAGTTATGTGTAATAGAATGGAATGACACAGGGAAAAAGTATTGAACACATGAAGAAAGGGAGGTGCAAAAACAGCTGAAATCTATCAGTAATTAGAAAGCAGTCCTGCCCCTTGTCAGTGCAAATGAATATCAGCTGGTTCAGTCCCAACTGATGGCCTATAAAAAGGTGTCTCATTACCAAGGTGTCACAAGAAACATCTCATGATGGGTAAAAGCAAAGAGCTCTCTCAAGACCTTCACAACCTTATTGTTGCAGAACATACTGATGGCATTGGTTCCAGAAGGATTTCTAAACTTCTGAATGTTCCACTGAGCACTGTTGGGGCCATAATCCGGAAGTGGAAAGAACATCATTTCACCATAAACCGGCCACGACCAGGTGCTCCTCTCAAGATTTCTGACAGAGGAGTGAAAAGAATTATCAGAAGAGTTGTCCAAGAGCCAAGGAGCACTAGTGGAGAGCTTCAGAAAGACCTGGAATCAGCAGGTACAATTGTTTCAAAGAAAACAATAAGTAATGCATCAACCGCCGTGGCCTGTATGCACGCTCACCACGCAAGACTCCACTGCTGAAGAAAAAGCATGTTGAAGCTCGTTTAAAGTTTGCTGCACAACATTTAGACAAGCCTGTGAAATACTGGGAGAATATAGTCTGGTCAGATGAGACCAACATGGAACTCTTTGGAGGCCATAATACACACCATGTTTGGAGGTCAAATGGCACTGCACATCACCCCAAAAACACCAGACCAACAGTGAAGTTTGGAGGTGGGACATCATGGTGTGGGGCTGTTTTTCAGCATACGGCACTGGCAAACTTCATATAATTGAAGGAAGGATAAAAATCTGCTGCCATCTAGCAGGATGATGAAGATGAAACGAGGGTGGACATTTCAGCAAGACAATGATCCCAAACACACAGCCAAGGAAACTCTCCATTGGTTTCAGAGAAAGAAGATAAAGCTGCTAGAATGGCCCAGCCAATCACCTGACCTGAATCCAATAGAAACTCTATGGAAAGAACTAAAGATCAGAGTTCATAGAAGAGGCCCACGGAACCTTCAAGATCTGAAGACTGTTTGTGTGGAAGAATGGGCCAAAATCACACCTGAGCAATGCATGCCACTAGTTTCTCCATACAGGAGGCGTCTTGAAGCTGTCATCACCAACAAAGGCTTCTGTACCAAGTATTAAATACATTTCAGTAAGCGTGTTCAATACTTTTTCCCTGTGTCATTCCATTTTATTACACATAACTTAATTTCTGAACTTATTTGTTTGGTTGTCTTTGTATGTATGGATTACTTGGGTTGTTACTGACATCTGGTGAACATTTCATGTCAATAGCACCTTTAGAAATATATTTACTGAGAGAAATGGTGACGTGTTCAATACTTATTTTACCCGCTGTATGTAAATAATGTGAGTCCAGCAGAATACGTGAAGCTCGGAGATGAACTGACCAGCAGGTTCACTTCATGGAGAGTAAATAAATACACTATAACATGCTGCACAACAGAGTAAGAACTGTGGAGAGTCTGTGGAGAGCTGTTTTGATTTAACGGTTGAAGGCAACGATATGATTGGTTGAGGGGATTGTGGTCGGTTGCCCGTTGAGAGGTGATGAGTAGAAGCCAGAGAGACAGAGATGTGAATGAATGGGAGCGTAAAAAGAGAGTCCTCTTATCTGATCACTAGTCAGTCACAACATCTATCTAAAGATATCAAATCAATTCATTTCCATTGATCTGTGATTGATGGGTTTCTGTACTCTGAACTGTATAATTACAATGGTGTTTGTGCTGAATGATTAATGTGACAGAGGACTGATGCCGGATCAGTTCTCTGTCCAAACCTGCCCGCTATCCAAACACCAGCTGGGCGTTGAGCCAATCAGAGGACGAGGATGATGCCATAGTCCACTCTGTTTCACAGCGAGCAGCTGAAAGGTGATCACTGTGATCTGAGATTAGGATTCAGGACATTGATCCAATCTGTTCTCTGGGACTGCAGAGGATGTGACACGCTTCATTTCCACTGAGGGAAAAGGAACATTATGATGAATATGATACGATCAGATTTTAATTCTTAATCGTGGACACCCCCAGTTATGATAATCTATGTTGTTACACTGTAAAATCTCTCTCTTTATGGTTGCTGTCTCAGACTTTGGCTCTAAAAGTTTTTTCTTTATCGGCCTTGTAATAAAACTGGATTACTAAATGGGCAAAGTGAGTTTTAATAACTGAGATTATCTGGAGATTTCTCACAGATTTCACAGCCAATAAAGCTGAATCTGATTCTAAGATTTAATTTTCTTGTATCAAAATCTATTTTAATACCTAAACCAGGGTCAGGGTCTGGGGGGGGGGTTGAATGCGTTCAGGTGTTAGACAGGTGATGTTGAGCCGGTCCTTGTGTCCCTGCAGGATGTGACTCTGGTTTCGGGAATGCCACGGTGAAGCGTCTGGACGCTCTGGGCTTCGAGGTGTTCGCCACGGTGTTGGACATGTCAGGAGGTGGAGCCAGGGAGCTGCAGAGGAGCTGCTCCGCCCGCCTCACCCTCCTCCAGGTGGACATCACCCAGCCTCAGCAGGTCCAGCAGGCGCTGATGGACACCAAGACCAAACTGGGCCCCAGAGGTAAAGACCAGCTGCTGAAGCCAAACCAGCCTGTTCTGGTCCAGATGGCTGTCCCTTGAGACGCTCTGTGGTTCTGCTGACTGTTTACAGCGTCACTGTGTTGACACGGTGTTCAGGAATAGATGGTGGCTTTCTAGGAACTCACTGAACTGAAGCAGAGGAGACGGGACGGAAACTAAAGATCGGTTCCAATGATTTAGGAGGAGTGACTGAAGAGTAAACAAGGAGAATCTGAGGAGTAACTGAGGAGCAGTGTGGTTCTGTGGTTCTGTGGTTCTGTTCAATTCAATTCAGTTTTATTTATATAACCCCAAATAACCATTTAGCCTCAGAGGGCTTTACAATCTGTTCAGCATACGACGTTCCCTCACATCAGAACAGAAAGAAACAGAGGATCCTTCTCCCAGTCCTAACTATAGACCTGAACCAGTCCTAACTATAGACCTGAACCAGTCCTAACTATAGACCTGAACCAGTCCTAACTATAAACCTGAACCAGTCCTAACTATAGACCTGAACCAGTCCTAACTATAGACCTGAACCAGTCCTAACTATAGACCTGAACCAGTCCTAACTATAGACCTGAACCAGTCCTAACTATAGACCTGAACCAGTCCTAACTATAGACCTGAACCAGTCCTAACTATAGACCTGAACCAGTCCTAACTATAGACCTGAACCAGTCCTAACTATAGACCTGAACCAGTCCTAACTATAGACCTGAACCAGTCCTAACTATAAACCTGAACCAGTCCTAACTATAGACCTGAACCAGTCCTAACTATAGACCTGAACCAGTCCTAACTATAAACCTGAACCAGTCCTAACTATAGACCTGAACCAGTCCTAACTATAGACCTGAACCAGTCCTAACTATAGACCTGAACCAGTCCTAACTATAGACCTGAACCAGTCCTAACTATAGACCTGAACCAGTCCTAACTATAGACCTGAACCAGTCCTAACTATAGACCTGAACCAGTCCTAACTATAGACCTGAACCAGTCCTAACTATAGACCTGAACCAGTCCTAACTATAGACCTGAACCAGTCCTAACTATAGACCTGAACCAGTCCTAACTATAGACCTGAACCAGTCCTAACTATAGACCTGAACCAGTAAACCTAACTAATAAACCTGAACCAGTCCTAAACCAGTCCTAACTATAGACCTGAACCAGTCCTAACTATAGACCTGAACCAGTCCTAACTATAGACCTGAACCAGTCCTAACTTTAAACCTGAACCAGATAGACCTGAACCAGTCCTAACTATAGACCTGAACCAGTCCTAACTATAAACCTGAACCAGTCCTAACTATAGACCTGAACCAGTCCTAACTATAGACCTGAACCAGTCCTAACTATAGACCTGAACCAGTCCTAACTATAGACCTGAACCAGTCCTAACTATAGACCTGAACCAGTCCTAACTATAGACCTGAACCAGTCCTAACTATAGACCTGAACCAGTCCTAACTATAGACCTGAACCAGTCCTAACTATAAACCTGAACCAGTCCTAACTATAGACCTGAACCAGTCCTAACTATAAACCTGAACCAGTCCTAACTGAACCAGTCCTAACTTTAAACCTGAACCAGTCCTAACTATAGACCTGAACCAGTCCTAACTATAGACCTGAACCAGTCCTAACTATAGACCTGAACCAGTCCTAACTTTAAACCTGAACCAGTCCTAACTATAGACCTGAACCAGTCCTAACTATAAACCTGAACCAGTCCTAACTATAGACCTGAACCAGTCCTAACTATAAACCTGAACCAGTCCTAACTATAAACCTGAACCAGTCCTAACTATAGACCTGAACCAGTCCTAACTATAGACCTGAACCAGTCCCTAACTATAGACCTGAACCAGTCCTAACTATAAACCTGAACCAGTCCTAACTATAGACCTGAACCAGTCCTAACTATAGACCTGAACCAGTCCTAACTATAGACCTGAACCAGTCCTAACTATAGACCTGAACCAGTCCTAACTATAGACCTGAACCAGTCCTAACTATAGACCTGAACCAGTCCTAACTATAGACCTGAACCAGTCCTAACTATAGACCTGAACCAGTCCTAACTATAAACCTGAACCAGTCCTAACTATAGACCTGAACCAGTCCTAACTATAGACCTGAACCAGTCCTAACTATAAACCTGAACCAGTCCTAACTATAGACCTGAACCAGTCCTAACTATAAACCTGAACCAGTCCTAACTATAGACCTGAACCAGTCCTAACTATAAACCTGAACCAGTCCTAACTATAGACCTGAACCAGT
>NC_072450.1:573347-597212 GCF_027596085.1 Anoplopoma fimbria | reverse complement strand
TTTTGGACGTAGAACTGAAGTCTGAATAAGAATATTTTAGGACCAAAATGTTACACAAACCTTAAAAGGTTTAAAGTTGTGAGATGAAAACTCTGACAACTCTCAGACTGTACAACGTCTCTGGTGTGGACCTGTCAATCAGTGTGTAGCCCCGCCCTAAAGCATCCCCTGCTTTATGGTCTGTCTGACTCTAAATGGAGCATCATTTACTAAATGAACATCATGCTGTATTGAAGAAGACTTGAAACTAGAGATTGAGACCATAAACTCATGTTTACAATGTTTACTGAGGGAATAAATCAAGAGAGAAGTAGAGTCATTTTCTCATAGACTTCTATACAACCAGAGGAGTCGTTCCTTCTCAGTCGCTGTGATTGGTTCAGACCTGCAGCTCCCACTGGTTTTGTAATTAGACGGTTCAGAGTTATTTAAGGTTACAAGGCGTGTAGGTGTGTGTGTGTGTGTGTGTGTGTGTGTGTGTGTGTGTGTGTGTGTGTGTGTGTGTGTGTGTGTGTGTGTGTGTGTGTGTGTGTGTGTGTAAGTGTGGGTGTGTTAATGTGTGTATGTGTGTCTTTGTGTGGGCGGTGGGTGTAATGAAAGAAGTGGAAGGAAAGGTCAGTAACACATAGTACTCCCATTCACTCTCTGCTCTCAATCACAGTGTGTGTGTGTGTGTGTGTGTGTGTGTGTGTGTGTGTGTGTGTGTGTGTGTGTGTGTGTGTGTGTGTGTGTGTGTGTGTGTGTGTGTGTGTGTGTGTGGCTCAGTGTTTAGGTCTCTTATAGTTATTATTAAACGCTTTTTCTCAGAGAGACAAAAAAAACAAAAACAGAAAATATTATACAGAATGAAAGATGATATGAATCACGATATTGGGATGTCATCAAATCCATGTCTAAAGCTTATTATCATAAAACCTTCTTACATCTGACTTCTTTTCACAAGAGTTGTTGTTACTTGTTCCCCTCACAGACTGCAGACAGGAAGTTACCTGTGTGGGTGGTTCAGGTGTTCCACTGTTCTTTTCCTGGTTATCTTTCATCAGCGCTGGAACAGTTCAGACCCAAACAAAGTTCCCACGGCGACTCGTAAAACAACAAAGCGAGGGATTGTGGGTCGGCCGCCTCAGATAAGGACGAGCGAGGCTTGTTGACACTAGCAGAGAGAGAGAGAGAGAGAGAGAGGCTGGATGTGTTGGCTCTGTTTGTGGTTACAGTCTTATCTACACAGTGAGAGGACTGTAGTTATATAACCACAAACACTCATCATCACATGAACACGGCCTCACTTTCAATTTAAACTATTAAATAAAGTAATAACACAATGTACATATACTCCAACACAAGTCAAATACACAAGTATAATCAGGAAAATGTGAATGGAAATATGAAAGCAGTGTTTTAATGTTGTAGCTCTGTTATTTCTCAACGCCACAATATCTGTCAGGTGATTGTTTTGAGAAGTCTTTTCACTCATCTGGTTATATTTCTGAGCTGATGTTAGAGATCAGAATCGGATAACGGATAACACCGCTGCTCTGACCTTTGTGCTACTTTCCAGGGAGACAGATGATAAATTCAGACTTTCTGTCCTCGTTGAGGTGCAGGACGTTGTAGGATGTCCAGATGTTTATGTGTGTGATGCATTCATCAGGCTTTACTCCTGCAGGGGGCTAATATGTATTACAGGTATAACGGCGTGTCATCTGCATAGTTGTGATGACGAATGTTTCATTGATGGATTATGTATGTTCTCCTCACAAAGACTCTTTTATCTCACTGACGAGAGGGAAACCACCATCCGTCTGACTGTCTCCTCCTCCCCCTCCTCTTCCTCCTCCTCTTCCTCCTCCTCCTCCAGCTGATCCTGGAGGGTTTCCTGGCTGCACGAGGCTCAAATTTAGTCAGCATGTGAATTGATGTCAGTAGTTCGGTCAAACTAAACTTTAGTGGGCTGACTGTTGATCCCTGAGTGATTTCACTGAGCATCATATGCAGTTGTATACAGATTAATATTCAGTCTTTAATGTTGAGCTTTTTAAACACACCTGTAATGTTCTTTTTGTGTGTGTGTGTGTGTGTGTGTGTGTGTGTGTGTGTGTGTGTGTGTGTGTGTGTGTGTGTGTGTGTGTGTGTGTGTGTGTGTGTGTGTCGGCAGGTCTGTGGGGTTTGGTGAACAACGCCGGAGTGTGTGTGAACTTCGGAGACGTCGAGCTGTCGCTGATGTCTAACTTCCACGGCTGCATGGACGTCAACTTCTTCGGCACGCTGAGCGTCACAAAGAGCTTCCTGCCACTGCTGCGACAGGCCAAAGGACGCATCATCACCATCTCCAGCCCCGCCGGTGTGTTTCCGACACACACACACACACACACACACACACACACACACACACACACACACACACACACACACACACACAGATGATGTAGTAAATCTGTCAACTGGACCACAGATGAACATACTGCTGCCTTCAAGTTGCCAAACTAAACAAACAGAGCTGCTGCTCGTCTCTGCCGTCTGTTTCCATCTGACATCTCGCCAAAATATCAGAGTAAAACCAAATCAATGGCAGAGGTTTGAACCCATGACAGAAGTAATGAGCTCTGCAGGTTTCATCTGCTAGATGTTCACACTCATATTATGGGCTGTGTGAGGTCCAGAGAAAAAACCCACAAACATGAAAAGAGTTTGGAACTATGTACAATAGAGCATTGATAAATCAGACGTTATGAAATAAAAGACATTGCGGCCGTGGTCGGTCACCACAGATCAACGAGGTTCTGGCTATTCTATTTGTAAGAATGAAGAGTTTAATTTGAGTGGATTTGCATGTCAATAATTAAGATATTAAGGGAGTTTAAAACACTCTCTTCATAAAGTAAAACCCCAGACTGTTCGTAGTCACGGTGACGTCACCCATCGGTTTGTGGGCCGATGGTTTGAAGCCTGAAATTCGCCGTCTCCATCTTTGAATACGCCATTGCCGTCTTGTTTTTTTGCAACCAGTGAACAGGAAGTGACCATATTTGGACTGAGGAGGAGTGACGTAGAGACGCCGTATACGTCTCTGGTGTCGACCTGTCAATCAGTGTGTAGCCCCGCCCTAAAGCATCCCCTGCTTTATGGTCTGTTTGACTCTAAATGGAGCATAGTGCAGCTTTAACACATGAAGCATCAGCTGTGCAGAACAGAGTGGAACATGAAACATATTGACATCATTGACTTCTCCTTCCAGAGGATCTCACTTTCTCTGCTGAAGTTGTCTTCAGTATCAATCTCACTGACTCCATGGCAACATTCTACTTCCTGTTTACATAGCAAACAGCAGCAGACTTTGGAGACACCTGGGTTACGGTAAAATAAATCAAATCAAATAAAGTAGAGTTCCAGGAAAACAGCAAGACTCTGCAGATCACACAGTGAAATTGAGCATCCTAGGATGAGGAGCAGTGGGCAGCTGCTAAATAGAAAACAGTGAGGATTATGGAGGTTCCGTGCCTTGCTCAAGGGCAGTGCCCAGCAGGCAAACTGGCAGCTTCCAGTTGCACACTCCACACTGGTGACACTCAGGTTCTCAAGCCAAGTCCCTACAGACCGAGCTACTGCTTTAGCTTTAATGCTAACACTGTTTCAGTTACAGCAGCACAGAGAGGAAAGGTCAGGGGTCATCCTCTGAGGAGCAGGAATAGCTTACGTTACTTTGGACCACCAACTGCTGCTGTTTCCTCCTCTTTGATTTGGATTCCCGTATGTGATATTTACAGCTTTAATGGGAGTCTGTTCCCGTAACTCTTCATTATCAACAACAACATGTCCTCCTTCATCTCAGGCCAGGAGGGAAACCACAGCCTGCTTCCTCCTCTTCCTTCCTCCTGCTCCTCCTCCTCCTCCTGCTGGTTGCTCACAGTGAGCCTCCAGCTGATGGAGGGTTTCCTGGCTGCAGGAGGCTCAGACGTAGTCAGCATGCGTCTGTGAATGGATGTGAGTGTTTTGGTTTCTGCAGTGGGCCCAGTGTTGATCCCTGAGGGACCCCACATGAGACGTCGACGTTCACTGAGTCCCCGTCTGCTGTCCATCCTTCTCAGACTGTTTACATCTCTCTTTGTTTTGTCCTTTTTATATTGCTGTAGTTGAAGCACATTGGTCACTGTGTGTGGGTGTGTGATGTCATGATGATGTCATGATGATGTCATGATGATGTCATGATGATGTCATGATGATGTCATGATGATGTCATGATGATGTCCTGATGATGTCATGATGATGTCATGATGATGTCATGATGATGTCCTGATGATGTCCTGATGATGTCCTGATGATGTCATGATGATGTCATGATGATGCTCTACCTGTGTTCCCAGGTGATCAGCCGTTTCCCTGCCTGGCAGCGTACGGAGCGTCTAAAGCAGCTCTCAACCTTCTGATCAACACTCTGAGACACGAGCTGGAGCCCTGGGGGGTCCAAGTGTCCACCATCCTGCCCTCCTCCTTCAAGACAGGTAACCCCACCTTTACACCACCCCCCGTACACCTCCCACTGCTACACCAACACCTCTACACCTCCTACTGCTACACCACCACCCCTACACCTCCCACTGCTACACCAACACCTCTACACCTCCCACTGCTACACCACCACCTCTACACCTCCCACTGCTACACCACCACCTCTACACCTCCCACTGCTACACCAACACCTCTACACCTCCCACTGCTACACCAACACCTCTACACCTCCCACTGCTACGCCACCACCACACCTCCCACTGCTACACCAACACCTCTACACCACTGCTACACCAACACCTCTACACCTCCCACTGCTACACCTCCCACTGCTACACCACCACCTCTACACCTCCCACTGCTACACCACCACCTCTACACCTCCCACTGCTACACCAACACCTCTACACCTCCCACTGCTACACCAACACCTCTACACCTCCCACTGCTACACCACCTCCCACCTCTACACCTCCCACACCTCTACACCTCCTACTGCTACACCAACACCTCTACACCTCCCACTGCTACACCACCACCTCTACACCCTACACCCCACTGCTACGCCACCACCTCTACACCTCCCACTGCTACACCAACACCTCTACACCTCCCACTGCTACACCCCACTGATCTCAGTGAAATCTAAAGCTGTGTCCTCCCGTCCTCAGTTAAACGTACGTTAATTGATGACATAGAAACAATCAGCTGATCTGATCACCGCTGGGACACACACATGTACAAACAGCAGATCAGTGTTATTGATCCTCATTGATTGCAGTAAATGCCCTTCCCTTTCCTGTCACAGCTCTGTCCTCCAGGCCTTGTTCTGTGTTGTGGTCTGGACATGATAACAGGCCTCCTGCTGAGCAGAATGCCGTCCTAACGAGGACCACATGTGGCACGGACCATCTGTTTTCACGCACACACACAAACTACAAATTGCTGACTTTTGATTCTGAGACTGGATGTGATTAGAGAGTGTTGGCCGATAGAAACCTTCAGCCGGCCATTGCTCCTCTCCTCGGTTTGTTTTCTCAGTGTGGATTTAAAAACACAATCAGGAGACTTGTAGGATTCACTAAGAGCCAACGTACTAAAATCACAACTTCACCGCTTCATTATGGTGAGATAAAGAAGAGACGGATTCATAAAAGCAGTTGTGTGGTGACGGATGTAAACAGAGAGCGGGAACACTTTATCCTGCTGTTCTCACTTTAATCCTCCAAAAACAGGTTTGGGGTTAAAGTCCTAATCCTGCTGTGACTCTGTTCACAGCTCTGACTCACACTGAGACTCCGTTCTGCTGACTCAGGGTTCTGTTTGGCTCAGAGTTTACACTAAATATGTTACGACATGTTCCACATACTCAAACTGTTGGCTCTGCAGCCTCAGAGGAAAATGATTTTAATACTTCATCCTGTCATTATGACACTTCAGAATACAGATGTCTGACATGCAGATAAAACTGGAGGAGTGAGTGTTCACCAGGCAGCGAGGCTAACACACTGTGCCTCCTCGCTTCCTTGTCTCCTTGTCTCCTCTTTCCTCCTGCCTGTGACTCAGAAATCAACCTCAGATTCCATCTCGAAGGATGTCTCAATTCTTAGAATGCATCTGGAAGAAAGAGGAGGCTTTTCAGAGGCGCTATGAGCGAAGACACACCGGTGTTTCCTCCTTTCCTCACATGTGATGCTTTAAGGAGGTGTGGCAGCAGACCCAGGTGCATTATGGGACAAAAGATCCAGTGTGTTTAGACTACAAATCAGTGAATCTGTCTCTGCAAACAACAAACTGCTGTGTGTTGGCGAGCCACTGAAACACTGAAACACTGAATCACTGAAACACTGAATCACTGAACTAGATCATGTTTTGTAGTTTCATGACCATTATCTTCAAATATCCACATATTTATCTCAAAGCTCCTTTAAATCTTTTTTTAATCCTGCTGATTCATCTCATTATCTTTGCTATCAAAGTGCAGCACATTATAAATATACATATTTGAAACTGGTTCCGCCGCCATAACCATTTATTCAAACCCTCTGGAGAGTTGTTACAGTCAAACAATGCATGCTGGGAACTTATCATGTTAAATATGTCATCTATAACTGGTTGCCGTGGTAACCCTGAGCTGTGTGCTCTCTGCAGGTCAGTCCAGTAACCAGGCCTACTGGGAGCTGCAGTACAAACAGCTGCTGCAGAGTCTGTCTCCGGAGCTGCTGGAGGACTACGGCGAGGACTACGTGACGGAGACCAAGGAGCTGTTCCAGAGCTACGCCGGCCAGGCCAACTCCGACCTCAGCCCCGTCACCGACACCATCGTCCAGGCGCTGCTGTCGCCGAAGCCTCAGGTGCGTTACTTTGCGGGTCCCGGCGTCGGCCTCATGTACTTCATCCACAGCTACTGCCCCTTCAGCATCAGCAACCGCTTCCTCCAGAACCTGTTCCTGAAGAAGAAGCTGATGCCGCGCGCCCTGAGGATGCAGTCAGACTTCGACCTGAACCTGAGCCTCCACAACAACAACAACAACAACAACAACGACGACAACAACGAGGAGGAGAAGCTCAAGTAGCTGAGAGACAGTGGGAGGAGCCTTCTGTCACATAGAGCTGTCCTTTTCTTTGTGCTGTTTCTAAACTGTTGAAGGGATCATAGTGATGCACCAAAATGGTTTCTCTTTGTTTCTGTATTGTGTGGGGCCCCCTGTGGACACACCTGGAGGTCAAGGGGGCGGGGCCTGGTAGAGGTAAACAGTGCTGCCACACCTCTGGTCAGAGAACTCTTCACCTCCGTCAGCTGTTCTGACGCCACGCTGACTTCATGTGCCTTCATCACACAGAGAAAAGAAAGATGGCGGATCAGCAGAACCAATCAAACGCTACAAAACTAGATGCTGTGAAGGTCGATCAGTCATTGTAAACACTTGTGTCTTTTCTACAACAAAAAGGATCAGAAGAAGAAAAACCTGATGTCAACGTTCAGCATCAGAGCTGAAAACAACGTGAGGAGAAACGATGTTTTTCTTTAAGCAACAAGACACGAGATGTTCAGGACCAACGACTTCAGATCAATACAAATATGGAGTTAAATTGATTAAGAACATGGATTCAATCAGGAATAAATCAGGATTTAGTCAAGATTCAACAGTATACGATCAGGATTAAATCAATTTTAATCAGAATTTAATTAGGTTTCAATCAAGATATGATCAGGTTTTAATCAGGATTAGATCACAATTAAATCAGGATTCAGTCTGGATTCTCTCAGAATTCAATCCGGATTAGATGAGGATTAAATCAGGAATCAAATCAGGAATTAATCAGGATTAGATCAGGATTTCCTGCCCATTTAACAGATTGAAGAACTCAATCAAAAGCAGTGATAGATAAATTGATTGATTCATTGTTAATAAAGACTCCATCTATTCCTTAACACATGAACTCTGAGTCTTGTTGAGATATCTGGACTTTCTAAACTGAGAACTAGCTCCGCCCGTGTGGGACGTCAGGACCCTTGAAATGAGCGCACTCAGTACAACGAGCTGCTGAAGTGACGCAATCAGATTTAATATTTCTGACCTCTGAACACATTTAAATAACAACATATTTAAAGAACATATTGCATATATGTACACTCTGAGTCTGTTTGGTTTCTGCTTCAGAGCGACAGGAACAACAATCCTTTCAAAACAAAAGTACATTTCTAATCCGTATTTTCTTGAATGTTTTATTGTCACGACCAAAATATATCAAGTTTATTGTTTGATTTTCAGAAGATCACAATGACTTTCAGACTTCTGACCTTCAAAATAAAAGCACAAACGTGTAAAATAGTTCCAAACACTAAATAAACAATAAACATGAGACTCTGTTGATGAATCTGGATTCAAGTGAAGCAGATAATCCAGTTGTATTTTGGTTTGGTGAAACATATTTCTAATAGTCTCCATGTTTCTGTTATTAAATAATGTCCACAGTCTAATCGTTTATAAACAGCGAGTTCATCTTCATATTCAGCATCGTCGAATGTTACGTCATCTTGTTTATTTATGATTCAATATTTGAACATAATTGAATCATGTTATTTTCCCAGCTGTGATGAATCCAACAACTTGGTGAAGTTAAGAGTCATAAACACACAACAACGTTAGAAATATCTTTGAATATATTTGCACTTGTATGCACACGTTCAGTGAGTGTGTTGTGTTTGTGATTCACTTCCTCCAACATTATTATTATCGATTGTTATTCTGCCCACGTTTACTTTGGAATCAAGCTTTTTATGGCGTCTTTTCTTTTATCATCACTCAAACTGTGAATTTTGTAAAAAGAAAAAAAAACAATGTAAAAAAAACAACAAATTGATGTAAAATGTTCACTTGGTTTATTCTTTCATAGAAATAAAATTGACTTTTTCAGACCTCTGATGTTTGATGGATGTTCGAGGTTAATTTGAGTTCAGATTTTTATCAGAAATAAAATTAACTAGAAGATGTTAAAAGTAAAAATCTGTTTCAAATGTTTTAAATGAAACATTCTTCCTCGGTTTGGAGGACGGGAGGACACAGCTTTAGTTCACATTGAGATCAGTGTGGTGGTGTAGAGGTGTTGGTGTAGCAGTGGGAGGTGTAGAGGTGTTGGTGTAGCAGTGGGAGGTGTAGGGGTGGTGGTGTAGCAGTGGGAGGTGAGGGTGTTGGTGTAGCAGTGGGAGGTGTAGAGGTGTTGGTGTAGCAATGGGAGGTGTAGAGGTGTTGTAGAGGTGTTGGTGTAGCAGTAGGAGGTGTAGAGGTGTTGGTGTAGCAGTGGGAGGTGTAGAGGTGTTGGTGTAGCAGTGGGAGGTGTAGGGGTGTTGGTGTAGCAGTAGGAGGTGTAGAGGTGGTGGTGTAGCAGTGGGAGGTGTAGGGGTGTTGGTGGCAGTGGGAGGTGTAGAGGTGTTGGTGTAGCAGTGGGAGGTGTAGGGGTGGTGGTGTAGCAGTGGGAGGTGTAGAGGTGTTGGTGTAGCAGTAGGAGGTGTAGAGGTGTTGGTGTAGCAGTGGGAGGTGTAGGGGTGTTGGTGTAGCAGTGGGAGGTGTAGGGGGTGTTGGGAGCAGTGGGAGGTGTAGGGGTGTTGGTGTAGCAGTAGGAGGTGTAGAGGTGGTGGTGTAGCAGTGGGAGGTGTAGAGGTGTTGGTGTAGCAGTGGGAGGTGTAGGGGTGTGGTGTAGCAGTAGGAGGTGTAGGGGTGTTGGTGTAGCAGTGGGAGGTGTAGGGGTGGTGGTGTAGCAGTGGGAGCAGTGGGTTGGTGAGCAGTGGGGGGTCAGGGGGTGGTAAAGGTGGGGTTACCTGTCTTGAAGGAGGAGGGCAGGATGGTGGACACTTGGACCCCCAGGGCTCCAGCTCGTGTCTCAGAGTGTTGATCAGAAGGTTGAGAGCTGCTTTAGACGCTCCGTACGCTGCCAGGCAGGGAAACGGCTGATCACCTGGGAACACAGGTAGAGCATCATCATGACATCATCATGACATCATCAGGACATCATCAGGACATCATCATGACATCATCAGGACATCATCATGACATCATCATGACATCATCAGGACATCATCATGACATCATCATGACATCATCATGACATCATCATGACATCATCAGGACATCATCAGGACATCATCATGACATCATCAGTGACAATCACTCAATATAAAAAGGACAAAACAAAGAGACATAAACATCTGAGAAGGATGGACATCGGGGACTCAGTGACATCATCATCAGGGATCAACACTGGGCCCACTGCAGAAACCAAAACACTCACATCCATTCACAGACATCTATCTGAGGACAGGAAATCCATCAGCTGGAGGCTCACTGTGAGCAACCAGCAGGAGGAGGAGGAGGAGGAGGAGGAGCAGGAGGAAGGAAGAGGAGGAAACAGGCTGTGGTTTCCCTCCTGGCCTGAGATGAAGGAGGACATGTTGTTGTTGATAATGAAGAGTTACGGGAACAGACTCCCATTAAAGCTGTAAATGGGTCCTTGTCACCTTTTTCATCCCTGATGAGTTTCACATCACATCACGGGAATCCAAATCAAAGAGGAGGAAACAGCAGCAGTTGGTGGTCCAAAGTAACGTAAGCTATTCCTGCTCCTCAGAGGATGACCCCTGACCTTTCCTCTCTGTGCTGCTGTAACTGAAACAGTGTTAGCATTAAAGCTAAAGCAGTAGCTCGGTCTGTAGGGACTTGGCTTGAGAACCTGAGTGTCACCAGTGTGGAGTGTGCAACTGGAAGCTGCCAGTTTGCCTGCTGGGCACTGCCCTTGAGCAAGGCACAACATAAACCCAAATGAACCATTAACCTATAAAATATATAATTTTTATACTTTAACACTTATATTCTAGAAAGTTTCACTGCCTCTCTTTGAGACTTCAGGAGATTTCACAACCCGACACATTAAAACATTGAAGTTCCTGTTTGAGGCTTCACGTTAACGTTACTTATTAAGTTCAAACGACGATATTTAACTTATTTATACACTTTGTAACAGTGTTCTTAGTCAGTGCATTTTAATATTGTTTTATTAAATTAATAATACGCTGTGCTTATAAAAAAGAGAATGATGATCTACTGGCATAAAAACATAGAATGAAAGATTCAAAGATGAATAAAATGCTAAATAACGGGTTCATCTTTCATCTCTATAACAAAGACATTCAATTCCTAGAAAAATGTTTTTATAACACAACACATCATGTTTTTTTTTTCATTAGAATTAAATTAATATTTTCTCTGACAGCAGCTGTGATCAGTCTGTTGGATGAAACGATTCTTCACAGAGAACAAAAAGAGGCGACATCCACCACAGAAGAAGACACGTGGCGAACACATAACGGTGACCTTTGACCCAGTGTGTGTTTCATTTCACTCAGCAGGCCTCCTGATGCCCATGAACAAACACACACACACACACACACACACACACACACACACACACACACACACACACACACACACACACACACACATACACAGACATCTCACCAGAAAACTCAGAGATATTTTCAGCAGCGGATGAATCCACATTTGGTGCTCCAAAGATTATTATTTCTACAGTGTGATGATGATGATGATGATGATGATGAAGGATCTCTCTGGACTTTAAGATCGGATCATCTTTCTGGTTTCTAGGAATCCGTCTCTTCATAAACCAGGTGTGTGTCCTCAGATGCTCTGCGGTGGATCTGGTCCAGGGTCAGTGGGTTGAGCTGTTGGCAGCTTCCCGTGAGCTCTCCAGGGTTTCCATGTTTCCACTGCGATGGACCCGGCAGCTTACTGGCAGCAGCAGGACCAACCCAGTGTGGACTGGGAGAGCCAGTCGGCGTTTCACCTCCAGTTTACTCTGGCAGAGCGGCAGCTCAGGAAATACGAGTCCAAGTGTTCCCGTTTATTAAAATATGTGGTCCATGTAGAAGCCTGGACCGCCCCCCAAACCCCTCGACCAAACCCCCCACACAGCCGCTCTCAGCCAAGTGATGGAAATAAGTCGCATTGTTCTAAGCTCTGTGGGATTCCAGCTGTAGAGTCCCTGAGTTTAATGCTCAGTCAGAGTCCTCACAGAGCACAATGATTTACTATCAGCCCCCCCACACACACACACACACACACACACACACTCACTCTTGTCAGCTCTCTCCTCACTTGACCTCTTAACGCCGAGGACACCTCCATCAACACTGGGAGCTACTGGTCTTCTGCCACTAGAGGTCTCAAAGGAAACAATAACATTTGGTGAAGTCAGTTTCCTGAAGTCCAGGAAGCCAAACTAACCGTAAAACAACAGTTTGAGATGAAGAGGAATCACATGCAGACGAAATTGTGTCATCTGCATAAATGTGGATATTATTGTTTTTGTAGAGTTTAAACTGTTAAAGACCGACAAATATGATGTAAAATCTTCACTTCGCTCATTTTATGATAGAAATAAAGTTGACCTTTTCAGACTTTGCTTCCTCTGATGATTGATTTGAGGTTTAGAGGGTTAATTCGGATGAATTCTCCAACAACTAAAGAGTTGAGATTTCTGTTATAAATAAAGTGAAAGACAAAAGGTTCAAATTAAAAAGTAGTTGCAACTGTTTCAAATTCTGGTTCTTTTTTCATTTAAAATGTCAGCAGGTGTCTCTGCTGCCTCGGGGTGACTGGTTGCCCCGTCGCTCAGAGGTCCCTGCAGCCGATCCACCCGGTCACAGCTTCTTCCTGTCCTGACCCCTCAGTGGAGGAATGAACTCCCCACTGACCTCAGGACAGCAGAGTCACTGCCCATCTTTAACCTCACCTCTTCAAGAAGTACTACCCTGAGCCTTCCTCGTAGCACTTATTATATTCGTATTAGTTTGTAGCACTTATTGTTTTCGTAGTAATTTGCCTCTGCACTATACTTTTGCTCTGGTTTATGCTTTAAGATGCTTGTTTAAGAAAGGAGATGCACTGATGACTTCTGGTGACTAGTAGTTCTCTTGAATACCTATGTTGAATACACTTCCTGTAAGTCGCTTTGGATAAAAGCGTCTGCTAAATGAATGTAATGTAATGTAATGTAATGTAATGTGTTGAAGTCTTTTTTAAAGGTCTGCTTTCACAAAATTAAAACAACAACAAAAAAAACAGCAGTGAGATTAACAAGAGACACAAAATTAAACTTAAATATTAAACAATACATATAACCACCATGAAGGCAGACTGTGATGTTAAAGAGGAAGCAAGACGGTGTCATCTGCATACAGTTTCAGCTGATATTCAGCTCTGTTCTGACGAGTGAAGTCAATGCTTCCTGTGTTAAAGCTGCATTCTCTCTGCTGTCCACCAGGGGGCGACTCCTCTGGTTGTATAGAAGTCTATGAGAAAATGACTCTACTTCTCTCTTGATTTATTCCCTCAGTAAACTTTGTAAACATGAGTTTATGGTCTCAATCTCTAGTTTATGCTTTATATTGTGAAACACTTGACACTGAAACAGGAAGTTGTTCACATTTAAATCTGAGCTTCCAGTTTCTTTGACCAATGACAGCTGATTCCTTCTCTTCTTCTTCTTCAGCTGTTGCTCAGAGGATCTCTGTCTCTTTATCAGTGTTTAGTTCTCCATCTACTGAAGTAAATCTGTAAGTAAAGACATGTAGAGTGATCATTTCACACATCAGAGTACACTAATGTTCTACAGTAGTGTATATTTATGCTCTCTCCTTCAGTTATCCATAAACCATCATATCACTGATCATAGCTGAGCTTCTCTCTGCTTCCTGCCTTTGTGTTGAGGACTAATCACATGAAAGTGATCATCAGCTCATGTTCTCTCTGGAACACGGAGAACAGCAGCGTTTACCTGAGATGTTCTTATGAACTGAAGTGAACCCAGGAGTCTTAGTGATTTATAGGAACTCTGATGCGATGTGATGGTTTAATGAACCCAGCAGAGCGACTCTGAGGTTCACTCAGTTCGGCCGTGACAAAGAGGCGAAGTCACTGCGTCTGTCTCTGTGTGTTTGGCAGAGAGAGTTTGGCTGCAGACGTCTTGTCCACTTGGCTCGGTGTGAATGTAGGACGGCACACTGTGAGCTCATTCCTCCTCCCAGATCAACTCGTTTCACCTCCTGCTGCTCCGCTCAGATCACTTTAATACTGAACAGATCATTACAAGAGAGGCTGAACAGCGAACACATTATCTGACCATGCAAAGGTCAATTGCATATATTATTATTTATCTTATATTGCTTTCTGCTGCTGCTTCAGAGACCTACAGCTCTTTATAATGTTTTATTTCATATGACTACTTTGGGACTAAACTGTAGAGCTGCATAGAGTTAATTAGCATTTATAGTTTATAGTGTCAACATCTGTCTTAATAAGATGTGTCCTGTCAAACTAATACACTGTTAATGTGGCTGAAACAAATGATGGAAAAATAATCCAACATAAAGTGAATATATCATTAAATAATAAGTGCATGAAATAATCAAATGCATGCTTTACATTTTAACAACAGTATTCTATTTTATTCTTTTTCAAAAAGGCTCATTTCCAAATGTTCCTTCACAAAGTCATGTTTCACATAACTGACTGTTTATCTTAACAGACAAAGTGATCAAAGGATCTGGAATTAGTTGTAAAGTAAACATAGTAAACAAAACGGACATGTAATAAACTGTGAAAAACAGAATCAACATTTCATTTTGCAAACTAGTGAAGTTAAAGTATTTGTCAATTTCGACCATAAAAATTCAGGTTCCACCGAGATTTGAACTCGGATCGCTGGATTCAGAGTCCAGAGTGCTAACCATTACACCATGGAACCATCTGTCCCGCAGCGTCACAGACATGACATATAAACACACCAAACACATTTATTATCATTATACATTTATTATTATTTAAACATATTGTATATGACGTCACCTCCTCTCGCTGTTTGAACCCTGAATAGTGTTTGTTTGTTACAAAATATGTACAATATATAAAAATATATGCACGTTGTGAATTGTGTTGTTATTTCAATTGTTTAATGAATCATAGTTATAATTATTTCCTGAGATGATCAGTTTGTTTATTAGCTGTTTGTTTAGTGATCTAATGATTTATTGATTTATTAAATAATGAAGGTCTGGCAGTCCCGCTTCCCGCCACCAGGTGTCACTGTAACACAACACATCACCTGTTTCCTTATGTTCATTTTAAGTTTTAGTTTTTAAGTTGGACAAACAGCTCACATAGAAAATGTTTGCGTTTATAGAAAATACTGAGATTCTAATCCTCTTTCCTGCTGAAAGTAACTATTTTATTATTTTATTATTTCACAAAAACATGGCAGCTGTAATAAGAATGACTATTTATAATAATGAAACATCAAGTTTGGAGACCCAAAGTGTTCATAATTAAATAAATAAATGAGTTAATAAATAAATAAGTCTGTAGTGAATAAATGTATGAATCAGTAAATAAATAAATAACCATATGATTAAATACAGACAATGTATTATAAACCATAAGAATATGAAATAATCCAATACTTGTTTTACATTTTTTAAACATTATTTTGTTTTTATTTTATTTCTAAATGGCCCAATCTGGTAGAATGAAATAAACCAGGAATACTTCAATCAGCTCTGATCCACCTGCAGCTCTTAAGAGTCTTTATTCAAAGTCTTACAAGTAAAGAAAGATAGGGATTTTTTAAGGCAGATATTTCAACCTTTTTACAAGAAAACTAAACACCGTTTTGGTTTAAACGGACAAGACAAAAGTTATCAAATGCATATGTAGTTTTTTTTTATAAAATCACAACAAACTATCTGATAAACTGCTTGTTGCTGTAGGATATTTGAAGTCACGAATAGCAGCTATTTATTGAGATTATTTCATAGAAGAATATAGAATAGAATAACAGTTGTTTATTTGGCAACTGTTATTAATATCGTTTATTATTGCAGACTTTAAATGTGAGTCATTTCCCAAACACGCTCTCTGCTCAAACGCAGATTATAACTCACAGAAGAATCCACTCAGACGTCCTGTGTGTCTTAATATAAACACAGCGCAGAGTAAAGTGGCCGATATTAGATTCATGTGTAACTGAAGCTGAGGATCCATCGATGTGTTCACAAGAGGAAACTGTAAAGTGACGAGATTGATCTGAGTGAAGTGACGGAAACATGAGACGTGGTTTAGGGAAAAAGAAGCACTTTAACAGGCGTCGACTCTGCAGCTCGGACATCAAACCATCAAACCATCAAACCATTAAACTACCAAACCAAACCATTAAACCATTAAACCATTAAACTACCAAACCATTAAACCATCAAACCATCAAACCATTAAACTACCAAACCATTAAACCATCAAATCATTAAACCATTAAACCATTAAACCATTAAACCATCAAACCATTAAACCATCAAACCATCAAACCATTAAACTACCAAACCATTAAACCATCAAATCATTAAACCATTAAACCATTAAACCATCAAACTATCAAACCATCAAACCATTAAACCATTAAACCATTAAAACATCAAACCATTAAACCATAAAACCACCAAACCATTAAACTACCAAACCATTTAAACCATCAAACCATCAAACCATTAAACTACCAAACCATTAAACCATCAAACCATTAAACCATTAAACCATCAAACTATCAAACCATTAAACCATCAAACTATCAAACCATCAAGCCATTAAACCATCAAATCATTAAACCATTAAACCATCAAACCATCAAACTATCAAACCATTAAACCATTAAACCATTAAACCATTAAACCATCAAACCATCAAACTATCAAACCATCAAACCATCAAACCATTAAACCATTAAAACATCAAACCACCAAACCACCAGTCTGCAGTTCAGACATCAAACCATCAAACCATCAAACCATCAAACTATCAAACCAGCAAACCATTAAACCATTAAACCATTAAACCATTAAACCATCAAACCATCAAACTATTAAACTACCAAACCATTAAACCATAAAACCATCAAACCATTAAACTACCAAACCATTAAACCATCAAATCATTAAACCATTAAACCATTAAACCATTAAACTATCAAACCATTAAACCATCAAACTATCAAACCATCAAACTATCAAACCATTAAACCATTAAACCATCAAACCATCAAACCATCAAACTATCAAACCATTAAACCATCAAACCATCAAACTATCAAACCATTAAACCATTAAACCATCAAACCATTAAACTATCAAACTATTAAACCATTAAATCATCAAACCATCAAACCATTAAACTATCAAACCATTAAACCATCAAACCATTAAACCATTAAACCATTAAACCATCAAACTATCAAACCATCAAACTATCAAACCATTAAACCATCAAACCATCAAACCACCAAACCACCAGTCTGCAGTTCAGACATCAAACCATCAAACTATCAAACTATCAAACCAGCAAACCATTAAACCATCAAACCAGCAAACCATTAAACCATCAAAATATCAAACCATTAAACCATTAAACCATCAAAATATCAAACCATCAAACTATCCAGCAGACAGCAGGTCCAGCAGGTCCAGGTCCAGCAGACAGCAGGTCCAGGTCCAGCAGACAGCAGGATGAAGTGGATGTGCAGCGGCAGCAGGAACACGATGTGGTCTCCACAGCTGGCCGGTCTCAATAATCAGGACTAATGTGTTCTTGGTGTTTCTGTCTCTGAACAGACTGGAACCTGAAACCTGAAACCAGCTGCTGCAGGACGACATCCAGCCCTCTAGTTTAAACCCGTAGTCCTCTTTCTGTTTTAGAGCATCACAGAGTCATGTGACTGTGATGTTTGGTTAATAAAGCTCATACTGAACGCTGTAGACGTGAGATGATGTAACGTTATAGAGCAGACAGACGCTCTGTATCTGTTTCTGCTGGTTGAACCAGAACACAGGACGCTCAGTGAGCTTCATCCTTTAAGGATATCATTGTTTCTTTCTAAGAAGAAGATTGTTGGTTTTCTTTATTCAAAAGTGAGACAGAAAAACAGGCTGAACTTTGAACTAAAACCACAGAATGAAGTCTGTGTCGTCGTTTACTTTAAAACTGTTCTGGGTTATAGTTTGGTAACATTTATGATAACAGGAGGAGGAACAATAACACTTTACCTTTAGAGACTGAAGTTGTGTTCTTGTCTTCAGAGGAAAGAAGTGAAGTATTTAGTGTCTTAATATAAAAACAGTATTCTCTCTGTTAACTGCAGAACATTTAAAGGAAACCTGAACTCATGAATGCATCAGAAGAAAAGTGTCTTCAGAGGAGACGGATAACGTCTCAGCTCAGTGCTGAGATGTTAGAGATGAACCTGGATCAGGTTCTTGATAAGAAGCTTCATGGAGCAACAGAAAACATCTTTTATTGGATTCTAGCCTGAAAACCTTTTTTCTGTTGAATGAGTGAAAAGCTTCAGTTTTTAATGGCGGCAGGAAAAAGATTTATCAAAGCATTATTTTACAGGTGAGATGACAGAGAGCCCTTCCATCAACTGAACTACAGTTTACTATGATTGTCATTATGCACCAAACGAGTCACGACACCAGAAGGAGAAACCAAACACCGCTAGAAGCCTTTACATCATGCACTTCATGGAGACAGATTGCATAGCTCTTCACTGCTTGCCCTTTAAATCTGTGCTTTTCTAAAGAATCCCGTCGGTGGACCCGACCTTTCTGCAAAGCACGGAAGTCAGAAAAGCCCTGTTTACTCTGCAGCGTCTCCCAGAGCGTCCAGAGGAGACGGAGGTCCAGAGGAGACGGAGGTCCAGAGGAGACGGAGGTCCAGAGGAGGAGACAGAGCGTCCAGAGGAGGAGACAGAGGAGGAGGTCCAGAGGAGACGGAGGTCCAGAGGAGGAGACAGAGTGTCCAGAGGAGGAGACAGAGTGTCCAGAGGAGACGCAGCGTCCAGAGGAGGAGACAGAGTGTCCAGAGGAGACGCAGCGTCCAGAGGAGACGGAGGTCCAGAGGAGGAGACAGAGTGTCCAGAGGAGACGGAGTGTCCAGAGGAGACGGAGCGTCCAGAGGAGACAGAGTGTCCAGAGGAGGAGACAGAGTGTCCAGAGGAGGAGACAGAGTGTCCAGAGGAGGAGACAGAGTGTCCAGAGGAGACGGAGGTCCAGAGGAGGAGACAGAGTGTCCAGAGGAGACGGAGGTCCAGAGGAGACAGAGTGTCCAGAGGAGACAGAGTGTCCAGAGAGGAGACAGAGTGTCCAGAGGAGACAGAGTGTCCAGAGGAGGAGTCCAGAGGAGACGGAGGTCCAGAAGAGACAGAGGTCCAGAGGAGGAGACAGAGTGTCCAGAGGAGACGGAGGTCCAGAGGAGACGGAGTGTCCAGAGGAGGAGACAGAGTGTCCAGAGGAGACGGAGGTCCAGAGGAGACGCAGCGTCCAGAGGAGACAGAGTGTCCAGAGGAGACGGAGGTCCAGAGAGGAGACGAGCGTCCAGAGGAGAGACAGAGACGGAGGTCCAGAAGAGACAGAGACAGAGTGTCCAGAGGAGGAGACAGAGCGTCCAGAGGAGACGGAGGTCCAGAGGAGGAGACAGAGTGTCCAGAGGAGACAGAGCGTCCAGAGGAGACAGAGCGTCCAGAGGAGACAGAGCGTCCAGAGGAGACAGAGGTCCCAGAGGAGACAGAGCGTCCAGAGGAGACGGAGGTCCAGAGTCCAGAGGAGACAGAGCGTCCAGAGGAGACAGAGCGTCCAGAGGAGACAGAGCGTCCAGAGGAGACAGAGGTCCAGAGGAGGAGACAGAGCGTCCAGAGGAGGAGACAGAGCGTCCAGAGGAGACAGAGGTCCAGAGGAGACAGAGCGTCCAGAGGAGACAGAGGTCCAGAGGAGACGGAGGTCCAGAGGAGACGGAGGTCCAGAGGAGACATCACAGCGCTGCACAGACGTTCTCCTGGTACAAAATCAGCCCCGTTGTGGTTTAAACGCTCCAAACTGGTCAAACGTCTGTAAAGAGAGAGTTTTCATGCAGTAACTAGTTTCCCTCTGAAACATCTTCTGTGAGTCCAGACCAGAAGAAGAAGACCCTCCGCCGGCGGTAGAAAGGACAGGCACTGAGTCGAGGTGGGTCTGAGGTTTTCATGTGGAGGTAAAGACGGAGCGAGACGTCTGTCCTCTGCTGAAGAGTCTCATATTCGTACGTGGAAGTTACTGCAGAGAGAAACACAAACAGGATGAGTTTCATCTGCTGGACCTCAAAGATCCTTCAGACGGACGGATGTCTCACTGTGAGACGTCCTTCATGTCTTCATCAGCCAATCAAATCCATTCACAGATCACCTGAAAACATGTCTTTGATGACCTCCAGTGGTTTAACCTTTCACCTCACTGCTGTGATGTCACAGTGCTCTAGAGTGTACGCTGTGACATCACTGCTGGGTGGTCACCTGTAAAAACTGATCACATCCATCAGTGATGCAGAGAAATGGTGATTTGTTTGCGCTGTCAGCACTGTTACATGTTCTTAGCACTGATAGCACTTTAAGCTCTGTTTGTGCTGTTGCCGTTGTTTTCACTGTTAGCGCTGTTAGCTATTGTTAGCACTGTTAGAATCATTAGCCACCATCTCACATAATGATAAACACATTATAAATATATATATATATATATAATCTGTGCAATATTAACAATCATTCTGTCCGTTCTTTTTATAATATTTTAGTTATTGTTGTTTTAACGTTTTTGCATCAATGCATAAATAATATATTATAAATGATTCTGCATAATGAGAACTTTTACTTTTTGTAAAAGACTGAATGCAGTACTTTTTACTTCCCTGTGGTGTTACTACTTGTACTGCGGTCTCAGGTCACAGTACTTGGTCCTGGTACCTGAGGAAGTCCGGAGCCTTGGAGACCATGTTCTCGAAGTCGGAGAAGGAGAGCTTGCTGTCCCCGTCAAGGTCGGCCTCCTCCATGGACTTGTCACAGACCAGAGAGACCTCCTCGGGGGTCAGCTCTCCTTTGGTCAGCTTGTTCAGGGTCTTCTTCAGGTCCTCCTTACAGATGAAGTCGTCCCTGTTAAAGTCTGGACCAGAACCACAACATCACCCTGAGAGAGAGACAGCTGAGGGGGGTTCACACACTGGAGGGAAGAGAGGGGTCGGCACAGGTCTACCTGTCTACCTACCTGTCTACCTGTCTACCTACCTACCTGTCGACCTACCTGTCTATCTACCTACCTGTCTACCTACCTGTCTATCTACCTACCTGTCTACCTACCTGTCTACATACCTGTCGACCTACCTGCCTGAACAGTTATTGCCTTTAACCAGCAGCAGCTCTAAATGTCCTGTGAGTCCTCGGTGTCTCTTTCTGTTCTGGTCTCAGGGTCCTGGTCCTGGTCTGAGGACCCCCCATCTTACCGTAGATCCTGAAGGCGTAGATGGTCTTGAGTTCTCTGGGTGACGTTTCACAGAGAGCAGAAAACATGTCGACGAAGTCGTTGAAGCTGAGGTTCCCCTGTCCGTCCTCGGAGAACGTCTCCACGATTCTGTCTCTGAACGGGTTCTCCTGTCAGGACAAACACACACGACAGTTATTACCTTTCTGCTTAGAATATATACAACATATACATATATATATATATATATATATATATATATATATATATATATATATATATATATATATATATATATATATAATATTCATATATATATATATATATATATGTATATGTTGTATGTCGTGTGTTTGTCACAGGTGGAGGATTAAAGGGTCACAGGTGGAGGATTAAAGGGTCACAGGTGGAGGATTAAAGGGTCTCAGGTGGAGGATTAAAGGGTCTCAGGTGGAGGATTAAGGGTCACAGGTGGAGGATTAAAGGGTTTCAGGTGGAGGATCACAGGTGGAGGGGTCACAGGTGGAGGATTAAAGGGTTTCAGGTGGAGGATTAAAGGGTTTCAGGTGGAGGATTAAAGGGTTTCAGGTGGAGGACTAAAGGGTCACAGGTGGAGGATTAAGGGTCACAGGTGGAGGATTAAGGGTCACAGGTGGAGGATTAAGGGTTTCAGGTGGAGGATTAAGGGTCACAGGTGGAGGATTAAAGAGTCTCAGGTGGAGGATTAAAGGGTCACAGGTGGAGGATTAAGGGTCACAGGTGGAGGATTAAAGGGTCACAGGGTCACAGGTGGAGGATTAAAGGGTCACAGGTGGAGGATTAAGGGTTTCAGGTGGAGGATTAAGGGTCACAGGTGGAGGATTAAGGGTCACAGGTGGAGGATTAAGGGTTTCAGGTGGAGGACTAAGGGTCACAGGTGGAGGATTAAGGGTTTCAGGTGGAGGATTAAGGGTCACAAGTGGATCACAACAGGGTCACAACAGGTATCATGATGGTCTACCTTGAGCTCCGGCATGGTGACGATCAGCGTCAGAGGAACTCTGATGTCGGGGTTGTTGGTGTAATCCAGCGGCACTAGATGAGGAGCGAGCTCACGATATCGGCCGTGTAACCTGAAACACGGAAGAGGAGTCATGTGACAGGAAACGCAGAGAGCTCAACTATTTATGAAAATTCATCTTTCATGTTCCCCTGAGGATGAACCGTTCTAACTTCATCCATTCTCTGACTTTATTCTATCAACATGTTCATGTGTCCGATACTTTAATGACCCAATACCTGGAGAACATGCTAACGTTAGCTGTATTTATTATAGTGAGCGCCTTGTGAACATGCTAACTATAGCTGTATTTATTATAGTGAGCGCCTTGTGAACATGCTAACTATAGCTGTATTTAACATGTATTTATTATAGTTGTGAACATGCTAACTATAGCTGTATTTATTATAGTGAGCGCCTTGTGAACATGCTAACTATAGCTGTATTTATTATAGTGAGCGCCTTGTGAACATGCTAACTATAGCTGTATTTAGCGCTTGTGAACATTATAGTGAGCGCCTTTGAACATGAACATGCTAACTATAGCTGTATTTACTATAGTGAGCGCCTTGTGAACATGCTAACTATAGCTGTATTTATTATAGTGAGCGCCTTGTGAACATGCTAACTATAGCTGTATTTATTATAGTGAGCGCCTTGTGAACATGCTAACTATAGCTGTATTTACTATAGTGAGCGCCTTGTGAACATGCTAACTATAGCTGTATTTATTATATGAAGCGCCTTGTGAACATGCTAAGTATAGAGCGCCTTGTGAACATGCTAACTATAGCTGTATTTACTATAGTGAGCGCCTTGTGAACATGCTAACTATAGCTGTATTTATTATAGTGAGCGCCTTGTGAACATGCTAACTATAGCTGTATTTACTATAGTGAGCGCCTTGTGAACATGCTAACTATAGCTGTATTTATTATAGTGAGCGCCTTGTGAACATGCTAACGTTAGCTGTATTTACTATAGTGAGCGCCTTGAACATGAACATGCTAACGTTAGCTGTATTTACTATAGTGAGCGCCTTGTGAACATGCTAACTATAGCTGTATTTACTATAGTGAGCGCCTTGTGAACATGCTAACGTTAGCTGTATTTACTATAGTGAGCGCCTTGTGAACATGCTAACTATAGCTGTATTTACTATAGTGAGCGCCTTGTGAACATGCTAACGTTAGCTGTATTTACTATAGTGAGCGCCTTGTGAACATGCTAACTATAGCTGTATTTATTATAGTGAGCGCCTTGTGAACATGCTAACGTTAGCTGTATTTACTATAGTGAGCGCCTTGTGAACATGCTAACGTTAGCTGTATTTACTATAGTGAGCGCCTTGTGAACATGCTAACTATAGCTGTATTTACTATAGCTTGCTAACATGCTAACTATAGCTGTATTTACTATAGTGAGC
>NC_072450.1:545847-565847 GCF_027596085.1 Anoplopoma fimbria | reverse complement strand
TAGAGTTTAGAGGAGTTGTATTAATAATGCTGATAGAGTTTAGAGGAGTTGTATTAATAATGGTGATAATGAGGAGCAGTTGCTTCTTTGTGTCAAAGTTACCGTGACCTTCATGTCTCCTCAGATGTGTCAGGTGGTGGCGAGGGCCAAGAGACCCGCTCTGTCTTCAGCCTCCTTCAGAGGGGTGAGTAGGTCACCAACATGACACCTACACACACACACACACACGACACACACACACAGAGACACACACACACACACACACACACACACACACACACACACAGACACACACACAGTCACACACACACACACACACACACACACACACACACACACACACACAGTCACACACACACACACACACACACACACACACACACACACACACACAGTCACACACTCACACACAGAGACACACACACACACACACACACACAGAGACACACACACACACACACACACACTCATCACACTTTATTTTAATAATAATAAAACAAAGAATCAATAAAATAGCTGATCAGAAAACAACAGTTGTTGGATGCAGAAAGAGTTGAAATCAATAATCGACCAGCAGAAAATTAATTGGCAACTATTTTGATAATCGATCATTTAATTTGTCATTTTTCAAACATTAAAGTCAAACATATTGATTCAGTTTCTCCACTGTGACGTCTGAAGAATTGATCTTCATTATTGATCTTATATGCCAAATGATCGGTTTGATGAAATAATCAGCAGATCAATCGATAATGAAAATATGATATGTTCGTTAAAGTCGAGTCACTGATATATATTCAGTTTATTTTCACACAACAGTCCTGTCAAACCGGATAAAGTTAATAAATATAAAATATATTATTATTTTCTAATGATTTGTTTTTGTAATGGCTGTCAATGAAACTCAACACTTCCTGCAGATATTTCATTAAAAGCCTCTCGTGGTTCAAAGGAAATAATCTTCCCTTCTGTTCTTATTTATTTAAATCATTTTTATTATTATTCATTTTTTTTTTTCATTAAATTTTTTTTTTAAATCAATTTTATTATTTTGTTTTTTTCATTTTTTTTTCATTAGCATTATTTTATTTGAATCAATTTTATTATTATTATTATTATCATTATTATTATTATTGTCATTCATATTAATATGAATAAATGAGGTTGTAGTCCATCAGGCTTTAATCTCACCGTGATCATGATGCTGCAGCTGAAGCCTCTTTATTCATTTACTTCAGCAGGAAGTAGTCTGACATCAGTGTGACGTTGATGTCAGAGGTATTGATCACTGCAGCAGAGTGATCAGGTGATCAGACACACCTGATCACCTGATCACTGAGCTGCACTGACTACAGCTCAGTGAGTGAAGCTTCTGTTTCCGTCTCCACAGATGCAGACGGTCACACTGATTCCTGGTGACGGGATCGGACCCGAGATCTCCACCGCCGTCATGAAGATCTTTGAGGCCGCAAAGGTCAGCGAGGTCACACATTCATCCAGATGTTTTAATGAGCAGCAGCTGTGTTTTAAACACCGTGGTGTTTCTACCTGCAGGCTCCGATCTGTTGGGAGGAGAGGAACGTGACGGCCATCAAAGGACCCGGAGGCAGATGGATGATTCCTCCTGATGCTAAAGAGTCCATGGACCGCAGCAAGATCGGACTGAAAGGTGAGGAGGAGCTGGACCTCACGAACATGCTCTTTAGTTTAGAAGACAGAACGAAACGCTGTCAAAGAGACAAAGGTCCTCTGAGCTACAGCTGAATAGAGAGAAGAGGAAATCTACTGGAAGCTGAGATTCAAACAGGAACAGCTTCCTTTTTCACAAGAGTTTCACAATAAAAGCAGCCTAGAACAAGCTGGAGTTAACTTTATCAAAGCTCTTCTTCAGCTGGATTCATGCATGTTTAAACAATAGTAAAAACGACACCGTTTATTGATGCAAAACGCTGTAAAAACCGTCACTATCGTCAGATTTTCATCTTTCCGACGGTCCTTGAACACATCAGAAAAAGAAGCCAAATCAAAGCTTAGAATTGTGATATTTCATCAAAGTTATTCTACATGTCGCATTTAAAATCTCGCCACAAATAAACTGTTTGATTTAAACAGATTCTGATAAAAACATTTAATTCTGAGCTCCTCAGTGAAACTATGAAGACATGATTGATTCATCTGAGACCAACAGTCATGTGACAAGAAATCTGTGAAACTCTGACTGAACTTCAGGAAGTTAACACAGAGAGGAGAGGAGAGAGGAGAGGAGAGAAGAGGAAGGTAAGGAGAGGAGATGAGAGGAGGAGAGAGGTAAGAAGAGGAGAGAGGAGAGAGGTAAGGAGAGGAGAGGTAAGGAGAGAGAGAGGAGAGAGGTAAGGAGAGGAGAGGGGTGAGGAGAGAGGAGAGGAGAGAGGTAAGGAGAGAGAGGAGAGGGGTGAGGAGAGAGAGGAGAGGCTGTAAACATGTGAATAGTTCAATATTTACAACACATAGAGCCTCCATATTTTTTACAACATTGGTAACACTTGTGGTTACTTGTATAAAATGTTGGATATATAGATTCTATTGTTTTCCCATTTTTGTAAAATAAATTATCAATGAAATTCAACTTTCTTTTTTTGCTCTTTTATATGATTTCTGTCAACTGTTATTCTGCAGTAAAGACATGTTTGAGTTCTCTACTTCTAGTCATGATGTTCTGTTTCCATAGAGGAGCAGGACTTTTAAATCCAGAGAAAATCCAGAACACAGAGAGAGAAATGTGACACGTTGTTCAGAGGGTTAAACCTCTTCAATCAGTATTCACTGATCAATACTGATCCAGACTCACTGGCTGAGCTGAGCTTTAGTTCCTGGTGGTTTCTCTCTGAGTTCAGCGGCATGTTTTTCTCCTCCAGGACCCCTGAAGACTCCCATCGCTGCAGGTCACCCCTCCATGAACCTGCTGCTGAGGAAGACCTTTGACCTCTACGCCAACGTGCGACCTTGCATCTCCATCGAGGGCTACAAGACTCCGTACACCGACGTTAACCTGGTCACCATCCGGGAGAACACGGAGGGCGAGTACAGCGGCATCGAACACACGGTCAGTGAGCGGTTAGAGGCAGTGATATGGAACGAATAGTTATCAATCACTTTGACCAGTGATCAATAACTGACCTCTATCTGATCAGGGAGGTCTCACTAACTCAGTTCTGATCTGATGTCGGAGGACGAGGGAACATTTAGACCTCTGGATACTTTGGTCAACGATAGAACCAGAACAGAATGAACTTCAGGAGGAGGGTTGATCGTCCCCGATCAGTTCTTTTGCCACTAATACCAATTATTGATCATTGATGATCCATATTTAAAGGTACAGACCCCGTTATTGTTTGATTATAGCAGCTGGTCTACAAGGATCCAGACAATAAAGGTTACTAGCTCTCCTCCTGTTAGCGGTGCTGCTAACGTTACTAGCTCTCCTCCTGTTAGCCGTTAGCGGTGCTGCTAACGTTACTAGCTCTCTCCTCCCCGTTAGCGTTAGCAGTGCTGCTAACGTTACTAGCTCTCCTCCTGTTAGCCGTTAGCGGTGCTGCTAACGTTACTAGCTCTCCTCCTGTTAGTCGTTAGCGGTGCTGCTAACGTTACTAGCTCTCTCCTCCTGTTTGCCGTTAGCGGTGCTGCTAACGTTACTAGCTCTCCTCCTGTTAGCCGTTAGCGGTGCTGCTAACGTTACTAGCTCTCTCCTCCTGTGAGCCGTTAGCGGTGCTGCTAACGTTACTAGCTCTCCTCCTCCTGCCTGTTACTAGCTCTCTCCTCCTGTTAGCGGTGCTGCTAACGTTACTAGCTCTCTCCTCCAGTGTTAAGCGGTGCTGCTAACGTTACTAGCTCTCCTGTTGGTTTAAACACAGGTTGGTTGTTTAAAATGTAACATTATCAGAGATCAGAGACTAGAGAAGCATAAATGAAGTCCTGATCTCATATTTTACTGAATATTGGAGGAGAACGATCGTCAGGAGAACTCACTTGACGTCCTGATGAAGATCCAGTCAGGACGGTGTAGTGATGATGGTGTACCTGCCCTCCTCACCTGTGTGTCCCTGTAGATCGTGGAGGGCGTCGTCCAGAGCATCAAGCTGATCACAGAGGACGCCAGCTTCGTAAATCGCTGAGCAGAAGAATACGCCAGAAACAACCAAAGAAACAGTAGCCGTCCACAAGTGTGGACATCATGTGAGTCCACCGGGAGCTGAGACCACGCCTACAACACAGTGTGAGACATCGGGGGTCACTGTCTCTGTACAGTCTGTCTGATTGAACTAAACCAGGACGACTCATACGGATCTGTCAGCTGACTAGACGTCCCAGTGCATGTTTGATGTCACTTCCTGTGAATGGTCCTCCACTCATGGATCCCTGAGGGACTTATTCATCTCATTCCTGTTGTTTTTCATTCCTCCTCTGGAATGACCACTTTCTGTCTCTCGCTCAGACTTCCCTCATAAGTAGTTTTTAAAACATTTGAAACATATCTTTCTGGTCTCCGTTTTTAAACATTACAACATCTCGTGGAGGGCCCGACTCTGAATTTTCTGAGTCGAATCAGAGATCAAGCTTTCAGTCACAGAGGATTCCAGCAGACGCATCGCTGTTTGTTTACGCGTTGCTATGGTGAAAACGCCAGAAACACTGTGACCAAAAAAATGTCAAAATTCTGCCGTCCACAAGGCCAACATCATGTCAATGAGAGTTCACTGGGGAGCTCTGAGACCACGCCTACAACATAAACGGTTGAAAATTGATTTAGAGTTACATCAGTTGAAGTACGACTGATGATTTGAACTGTCTCTGTACATGTGTCCTCTAGAGGATGTCACTATTCGCTGTTTTCTCTCTGTCTCTCTCTCTGCTCTCTCTCTGTCTCCTCTTTGAAAACTGTCTGCTCTCTCTCTCTGTCTCTCTCTCTGAATCACTCACTATGTCGCTGTCTCTCTTTGTCTCTCTCTCTCTCTGTCTCTCTCTCGCTCTCTCTCCAGGCGAATGTCAGACGGTCTGTTCCTGAGGAAGTGTCGTGAGGTTGCAGAGAACTACAAAGACATAAAGTTCACAGAGATGTATCTGGACACCGTGTGTCTCAATGTGAGTGACTTTGTCTTCTGACTGAAGTGAGTCTCTGAGGAGACGACGTGTCCTCAGACTCAGAAATAAAGTGTTCTGTCTCTTTTTGTTTTTCCCTCCCTGATGCTTCTGGACCTTCAGATGGTTCAGGATCCGACCCAGTTTGACGTCCTGGTGATGCCCAACCTGTACGGAGACATCCTCAGGTCGGTCAGCGTGTTAAACATTAGCGTGTTAAACATTAGTGTTAAACATTAGCGTGTTAAACATTAGCGTGTTAAACATTAGTGTGTTAAACATTAGCGTGTTAAACATTAGCGTGTTAAACATTAGCGTGTTAAACATTAGCGTGTTAAACATTAGCGTGTTAAACATTAGAGTGAACAGAGAGTGAACGTTGTGTTTCAGTGATCTGTGTGCCGGACTCATCGGAGGACTCGGAGTGACTCCCAGCGGGAACATCGGAGCCAACGGAGTCGCCATCTTTGAATCGGTTCGTTCCTCTTTTGTTCTAACAATTAGTCGGTTGATTATGGATTTATAATTATTTAGTTTATGAACAGTCACTTTATTCTATAATAAGAACGTTTAGAGACAGAGAGGGTAAAATAGGACATAAATAGAGACTTGAACACATCAGGAGCATGGACTGTCTGGTTTGTGTCCTGCAGGTCCACGGCACCGCGCCCGACATCGCCGGTCTGGACATGGCCAACCCCACCGCCCTGCTGCTCAGCGCCGTCATGATGCTGCGTCACATGGGTTTCCATGACTACGCCAGCAAGATCCAGACGGCCTGTTTCGACACCATCAGAGACAAGAAGGTGAGTCTGGAGACCTGGGAGTCGAGGGGAGGTACAGAGGAGGAGCACGGGGTGGAGGAGGAAGAAGATGGAGTATGTGTAGGGAGGAGAAGATGGTGCTGGTAGAGCAGGAGGAGCAGGTGTAGGAGGAGCAGGTGTAAGAGGAGCAGGAGATGGGGGAGAAGGAGGAGCAGGAGGAACAGGAGGAGTAACAGGTTTTCAGTTAACTTCCCGTTTCTCTCTTGACCCTGAACGTCTCATTGTTCTGACGTCGTGCTGCGTTCACTGACAATAAAGTTGAGTCAAAACCAATGACCTCTGTGAGGCTGTAACCATGGAAACAATGCCGCTAATGCTAACGATTATTTTAGTATTCTAGTTATTAGTCTACCGATCATCATCGGATATGAAATGTTTTTGCTTCTTTCAAGAGAAATATTGAATAAATGAATATATAATATCTACATTAATATTGATTAGTAAAAAGAATGTATTAACTGTCAAAACCTTTTCTGAAATATATTCTTCTTCTTAATAACATTGAACATAAATACAACCTCCGAGTAATGCATTAATAAAACGATAATGGTGATAATAATCCTAAATAAGGTTTCTTGGTGGACTCGGCGTGATGAAGTGTTTTGTTCTTCAGGTGTTGACGAAGGACCTCGGAGGAAACTCCAAGTGTTCAGAGTTTACAGCTGATATCTGCCGTCGCATCCAGGACATGTGAGCAGGAGGAGGAGCGCCGTGGGAGTCACACCCCCTCCTGACCGGGTTTCTCTCTCTGGAGCTGCAGGGACTCCGTCTGAGCTTCTGCTTTTCTCTATTTACATAAAGAAACTATATTTTTTCTGTGAGGGAGGGGCTTCTGTCAGGAGGTGAGGGAGGGGGCGGGGCTTCTGCTGCAGCTACCTGACTAGTTAACATGACGAAACATTCACAGCTAAGATACGCACAAACCTCCCGTGACCAAGAGTGTAGTCAGAATATTAACAATATCAGCTCTCTGCTTTGTTTTTCAGATATTTGCTATTTTTTTGTAATCTGATGAAAATCGTCACTTATTTATTGTTTCGTCTCCTGCTGCTCTTTAGAATCAGAAATATATAAAAACATAAAGCAGGAGGAGTCTGCTTCTCTTCTGTCTCTACACAGCGACCAATAAAAAGGCTCTTTGAAAATATTACACAGTGTGAAGGCTCCTGTTTCACTAATAACAAATATATCATCATATATATAAATACATATCCATCAGGGGTTTCATTGATACAAATAATACATATATATTTATATATGTATGTATATATACACATGGGTTGAATCACTTACGACATTTTAAAACATACAAAGCAAAGAGGATCATGACATCATCATGACGACATCATTTAGAATGTATTTGTGTGTATATATTTATATATATATATTTATACATATTTATATATATATATACACACTTTTTGAAGCATGTACAAGAAAGATTAATATTAATAGATGAAAAGTAAAATAGATTAACTTACTAAAACTATAAAATAAATAAAATTGTTCTTGGATTTAAATTAAAGGTTAGTACCGCCAAGCTCTTCTTTTGTTCCATCTGACACCATCTTTTTAATAGATTTAATAAATGTCATTAAAACGGGCTGTGGAAAACTTAAGAAAACAGTTAAAGAGTTATTTATTATGAACATGAATAATACAGGGTGTTTGAGGAATACTTTGATATTTTACTTCAGTTAAAGTTGTAATATTATAAAGTAAAGAACTCATAATGCAGAATCATATGTATTATATCACTGTATTATAATTGATAATAATATTCTATTAATGTTTCTTGTCTGCACAAAAACACAAAGTAAATTCCTTATAACCTCAACATTAAAAAAGAATTCTGGAATACTAAAATACACTAAAACCCTCTTAAAGTAATAATTATAATTATTGATTAATTAATGTGTTCATGGCTTCAATGTTGCAGCTGGTAAAAATGAAGGTTATTTTATCGACTGTATATACTGCCGGTAGTTTCATCCATAAAAATACATCAAATAATCAGAATGTAACTAAAGATAAGTCTGAATTAAAGAAGTAAGGAGAAGTATTAAGTAGCAGAAGTACCTCAGATTTAAACTACTGTAGTGCTAGTATAGTACTTAAGTAAATCTACTTAATTACTTTGATCATTTTGAATTGTTTGGCTGAAATCAATTTATTATTTCTTTTACACATTGTTAGTTATTTACATTCCTTCATCATTATTATTATTATTATCATTATTATTATTATCATTATTATTATTATCATTATTATTATTATTATTATTATCATTATTATCATTATTATTATTATTATTATATTATTATTATTATTATTATTATTATTATCATTATTATTATTATTATTATTATTATTATTATTATTATTATTATTATTATTATTATTATTATTATTATTATTATCAGCTCCTCTGAGTCTTTAAACAGTGACAGTGCCCCTCTGTCGGTGACGTCACACCGACACGCCCCTCTGTCGGTGACGTCACACGGACACGCCCCCTGCTGTCAGCTGTCAGAGAGAGACCGGAAACACACGGCGATGTCACCTGCAAAATAAAAGCTCCTGAGTGAGTCAGCCTCCTCTTTATGTGCTGAGGCCTGAAGTTTAAAGGGACAGGTTTATTCAGTTAAAATGTATATTTTTATATTATATTATCGAAGTACATTTACTCAAGTATCATTTTCAGTTACTTGTACTTTACAAGTCCTTCATCTTATGAAGAGTATTTCCATCTTCTGCTACTTTATCCTTCTCTACTGCGTCTCAGAGTAAATACTGTACTTGTTACTGCTCTTATCTGACTGATTACTTATCTCAATTTAGATTCATATAATTAATAATTAATAAATAATGATGTTCTATTAGATTAAACTACCAGCAGTATATAAAGTCATTAAAAACCTCCTCCTTTACCAGCTGCTACGTTATACTGGTCAACACATTGATCTATTTATAGTTATTATACAGTAATATAATATATGTTATTCTGCTGAATGAGGACTTTTAGTATATTTGAGAATTTCAGAATTGGGTTTATGGCCGAAGAGGCTTCACATTCAAGGAATTAGTTTTGGTGCTTTTGAGACAGAAACAAAGAAACACAATTAAAGAAATATATATATATATATATATATATATATATATAAAATATATAAATATATATATATATATATAAATGTATAAATATATAAAAAAATAAATGTATATAAAATGTGACACGGGAAAGAATGTATAAAAATAGATTAAGGGTTAGTATAAAAAGTGAGATTTTGAATTCAGGACTTTTACTTTTACAGAGTATTACTACTCACAGTATTTATACTCAGTATTTATACTCACAGTATTTATACTCACAGTATTTATACTCACAGTATTTATACTCAGTATTTATACTCACAGTATTTATACTCACAGTATTTATACTCACAGTATTTATACTCAGTATTTATACTCAGTATTTATACTCAGTATTACTACTCACAGTATTTATACTCACAGTATTACTACTCACAGTATTTATACTCACAGTATTTATACTCACAGTATTTATACTCAGTATTTATACTCACAGTATTTATACTCACAGTATTTATACTCAGTATTTATACTCACAGTATTTATACTCACTCACAGTATTTATACTCACAGTATTTATACTCAGTATTTATACTCACAGTATTTATACTCAGTATTTATACTCAGTATTTATACAGTATTTATACTCAGTATTTATACTCAGTATTTATACTCACAGTATTTATACTCAGTATTTATACTCACAGTATTTATACTCAGTATTTATACAGTATTTCTTTCCACTTGAAATGAAAGCAGTGGTGTTTTATTCTGAAGAGCCGGTCCCGGATGTGTGTCGCGGTGTATTCCCTCCGGCTTGCAGCAGGTTGTTTCCTGCTTCCTGTCGCTGGTTCCTCTGTAGAACCAGAACAGAGCAGAGCAGAACAGAAACCAGTGCTCCAGTGCTCCCAGTGCTCCAGTGCTCCAGTGCTCCCAGTCCTCCCAGTGCTCCCAGTCCTCCCAGTCCTCCCAGTGCTCCCAGTGCTCAGTGCTCCGTGCTCCGGCGGTGGGGACATGGCTAAGACGTACGACTACCTGTTCAAGCTGCTGCTGATCGGGGACAGCGGGGTGGGGAAGACCTGCCTGCTGTTCCGCTTCAGCGAGGACGCCTTCAACACCACCTTCATCTCCACCATAGGCGAGTAACTCCACCTCATCTCCATCACACCTTCATCACACCTCATCTTCATCACACCTTCATCTCATCACACCTCATCTTCATCACACCTTCATCATCACACCTTCACACCTTCACACCTTCATCACACCTTCAACACCACCTTCATCTCCACCATAGGCGAGTAACTCCACCTCATCTTCATCACACCTTCATCTTCATCACACCTTCATCATCACACCTTCATCACACCTTCATCATCCATCACACCTTCATCTTCATCACCACCTTCATCTCCACCATAGGCAGTAACTCCACCTCATCTTCATCACACCTTCATCACCATCACACCTTCATCTTCATCACACCTTCATCTCCACACCTTCATCACATCACACCTTCACCTTCATCACACCTTCATCACATCACACCTTCATCTTCATCTCACCTTCATCTTCATCTCACCTTCATCTCCACCATAGGCGTAACACCACCTCATCTTCATCACACCTTCAACTCCACCTTCATCTTCATCACACCTTCATCTTCATCACACCTTCATCTCCATCACACCTTCATCACACCTTCCACCTTCATCTTCAACACCACCTTCATCTCCACCATAGGCTTCAGTAACTCCACCTCATCTTCATCACACCTTTCATCCTCATCACACCTTCATCATCACCTTCATCACACCTTCATCACCATCACACCTTCATCTCCATCACACCTTCATCTTCATCACACCTTCATCTTCATCTCACCTTCATCTCCACCACCTTCATCTAACATCCACCTTCATCTTCATCACACCTTCATCTCCACCTTCACCTTCATCACACCTTCATCACACCTTCATCTTCATCACATCTTCATCTCACCTTCATCTTCATCTCACCTTCATCTCCATCACACCTTCATCACACCTTCATCTTCATCACACCTTCATCTTCATCCATCACACCTTCATCTCCATCACACCTTCATCTCCATCACACCTTCATCTTCATCACACCTTCATCACACCTTCATCTCCATCACACCTTCATCTTCATCACACCTTCATCTTCATCACACCTTCATCACCATCACACCTTCACCTTCATCACACCTTCATCTTCATCACACCTTCATCTCCATCACACCTTCATCTTCATCACACCTTCATCTTTATCACACCTTCATCTCCATCACACCTTCATCACCACCTTCATCTTCATCACACCTTCATCTCTTCATCACACCTTCATCTCCATCACACCTTCATCTTCATCACACCTTCATCTCCAGAGGAGGAGGAGGAGGAGGAGGAGGAAGAAGAGAGGAAGAGGAGGAGGAGGAGGAGGAGGAGGAGGAGGAGGAGAGAGGAGGAGGAGAGGAGAGGAGAGGAAGAGGAGGAGGGGGGAGGAGAGAGGAAGAGGAGAGGAAGAGGAGGGAGGAGGAGGAGGAGGAGGAGGAGAGGAAGAGGAGGAGAGGAGGGGGAGGAGGAGGGGAGGAGGAGAGGAGGGGGAGGAGGAGGGGGAGGAGGAGAGGAAGGGGAGGAAGAGGAGGGGAGGAGGAGGGGGAGGAGGAGGAGGAGAGGAAGAGGAGGAGGAGGAGGAGGAGGAGAGGAGAGGAGGAGGGGAGGAGGAGAGGAGGAGGAGGGGAGGAAGAGGAGAGGAGGAGGATGAGGAGGAGAGGAAGAGGGGAGGAAGAGGAGGGAGGAGGAGGAGGAGGAGGGAGGAGGGGGGTACAGGTGTTAGCTTCAACTCAGAGCAGGTGACCTTTGACCCCCTGATCAGTGATGTAACAATAACGATAGTTTATAATTATTAATTAATTATATTATATAACCGTTGAACTGGTCACCTGGTTCCAGTAGAGATGGAGTACTATTCATGAGTATCAGTCTGAGGTACTTCATGTTAGTCAGCCTACTTCTCCTCTGCTACATCTGAGAGGTAAATAGTGTGGTATTAGTACTTTAAATGGAGTATTTTCAGTGTGGTATTAGTACTTTAAATGGAGTATTTTCAGTGTGGTATTAGTACTTTAAATGGAGTATTTTCGGTGTGGTATTAGTACTTTAAATGGAGTATTTTCAGTGTGGTATTAGTACTTTAAATGGAGTATTTTCGGTGTGGTATTAGTACTTTAAATGGAGTATTTTCAGTGTGGTATTAGTACTTTAAATGGAGTATTTTCGGTGTGGTATTAGTACTTTAAATGGAGTATTTTCAGTGTGGTATTAGTACTTTAAATGGAGTATTTTCAGTGTGGTATTAGTACTTTAAATGGAGTATTTTCAGTGTGGTATTAGTACTTTAAATGGAGTATTTTCGGTGTGGTATTAGTACTTTAAATGGAGTATTTTCAGTGTGGTATTAGTACTTTAAATGGAGTATTTTCAGTGTGGTATTAGTACTTTAAATGGAGTATTTTCAGTGTGGTATTAGTACTTTAAATGGAGTATTTTCGGTGTGGTATTAGTACTTTAAATGGAGTATTTTCGGTGTGGTATTAGTACTTTAAATGGAGTATTTTCGGTGTGGTATTAGTACTTTAAATGGAGTATTTTCGGTGTGGTATTAGTACTTTAAATGGAGTATTTTCAGTGTGGTATTAGTACTTTAAATGGAGTATTTTCAGTGTGGTATTAGTACTTTAAATGGAGTATTTTCAGTGTGGTATTAGTACTTTAAATGGAGTATTTTCGGTGTGGTATTAGTACTTTAAATGGAGTATTTTCGGTGTGGTATTAGTACTTTAAATGGAGTATTTTCGGTGTGGTATTAGTACTTTAAATGGAGTATTTTCGGTGTGGTATTAGTACTTTAAATGGAGTATTTTCGGTGTGGTATTAGTACTTTAAATGGAGTATTTTCGGTGTGGTATTAGTACTTTAAATGGAGTATTTTCAGTGTGGTATTAGTACTTTAAATGGAGTATTTTCAGTGTGGTACTAGTACTTTAAATGGAGTATTTTCAGTGTGGTATTAGTACTTTAAATGGAGTATTTTCAGTGTGGTATTACAGTTTTTTTCAGTCGCTAACAAGCGTTTTTCTAAACAGTAGTCACATTTTCAAAACTCTAAACACGATTAGCACAACATCGGTCCTTTGTGGCCATACCATTCACACATTTCATGTTGTTTTCACACAATATGCAGTCAGTGAACACATTTATATAATGCTTACATTTTCTTAACAGACAAGCTATACCTCCAAACAAAATTATGGATTGTTTTTGTATTATTTACAAATGTTAACACACAACATCCCACAATTGCAAACACAATATTCCAAACCTTAGATACAGTATAAAAACCTCTGCTTCTGTAATACAGTAATATCAGTTCTAAAACAATATATCTCAGCTGATAATAAACAAACAATTGAATAATTGACACACAGCTGATGTATGTTGGGTATATTGGGTCAACCACAGCTGATTCCAAGCGGTTTTATCCAAGGTGTATCGCCTTGGATAACATCAGATGCGATGTGGATGAAAACTTGTGGCCTAACCCTGAAGATCGCAGGGATTAGATAAAGGAATTTTGTGCTTTTTTTAGTTCTCCCTTTTTACTGGGCTTTTTGCTGTTGCTTTTTTGTTCATGGATATTTTGTTAACTTTAAACAATACTGTAAAACGTTTTCTGTTGTATCATACTGTAAACAGTATTTCTACTATACCTCCTGTAGTAAACAGTAAAAAAAAAAACTGATTCGCTTTTTACTGGAATGCTTTTGAATGTGAACATTACATGTGGATATACAGTACAGTTCCCAACCAAAAAATTTGGCGTAAAAAACAGTGGATTGCATGTTTTGCATGCAAATACCTGTAAAACTGAAACATAAAAGTCTATGCAGTTTTTGTAATGTCCACAATAGCCAGTATTTTGAAACCTGGTGTACTTTGATTGGCTGCATGTTCCTTGTGAAGTGAAAACAAGAGTTATTCTTTGAAAGAATAATTTCATTTTGAGTCAGATGTCCAGTGTTTTGGTAAAGTTAGTGTGTGCAGAGAAAGATGTCTTCTATTTTGAAATGAAGAGTTAGTATATAGTTAACAAAATGTGCTTTTGAGAAGAAAATGATCTATTTGGCCAATTGTGTTTTGTAGGTGTAAGTCTGTGTTAAGAGTTTAGAAAAAGTATTTTAAGTATAGGTAAGCGCTCGTTAGCGATGGAAAAAAACTGTAGTACTTTAAATGGAGTATTTTCAGTGTGGTATTAGTACTTTAAATGGAGTATTTTCAGTGTGGTATTAGTACTTTAAATGGAGTATTTTCAGTGTGGTATTAGTACTTTAAATGGAGTATTTTCAGTGTGGTATTAGTACTTTAAATGGAGTATTTTCGGTGTGGTATTAGTACTTTAAATGGAGTATTTTCAGTGTGGTATTAGTACTTTAAATGGAGTATTTTCAGTGTGGTATTAGTACTTTAAATGGAGTATTTTCGGTGTGGTATTAGTACTTTAAATGGAGTATTTTCAGTGTGGTATTAGTACTTTAAATGGAGTATTTTCGGTGTGGTATTAGTACTTTAAATGGAGTATTTTCGGTGTGGTATTAGTACTTTAAATGGAGTATTTTCGGTGTGGTATTAGTACTTTAAATGGAGTATTTTCGGTGTGGTATTAGTACTTTAAATGGAGTATTTTCAGTGTGGTATTAGTACTTTAAATGGAGTATTTTCAGTGTGGTATTAGTACTTTAAATGGAGTATTTTCAGTGTGGTATTAGTACTTTAAATGGAGTATTTTCGGTGTGGTATTAGTACTTTAAATGGAGTATTTTCAGTGTGGTATTAGTACTTTAAATGGAGTATTTTCGGTGTGGTATTAGTACTTTAAATGGAGTATTTTCAGTGTGGTATTAGTACTTTAAATGGAGTATTTTCGGTGTGGTATTAGTACTTTAAATGGAGTATTTTCAGTGTGGTATTAGTACTTTAAATGGAGTATTTTCGGTGTGGTATTAGTACTTTAAATGGAGTATTTTCAGTGTGGTATTAGTACTTTAAATGGAGTATTTTCGGTGTGGTATTAGTACTTTAAATGGAGTATTTTCAGTGTGGTATTAGTACTTTAAATGGAGTATTTTCAGTGTGGTATTAGTACTTTAAATGGAGTATTTTCGGTGTGGTATTAGTACTTTAAATGGAGTATTTTCGGTGTGGTATTAGTACTTTAAATGGAGTATTTTCGGTGTGGTATTAGTACTTTAAATGGAGTATTTTCGGTGTGGTATTAGTACTTTAAATGGAGTATTTTCGGTGTGGTATTAGTACTTTAAATGGAGTATTTTCGGTGTGGTATTAGTACTTTAAATGGAGTATTTTCGGTGTGGTATTAGTACTTTAAATGGAGTATTTTCGGTGTGGTATTAGTACTTTAAATGGAGTATTTTCGGTGTGGTATTAGTACTTTAAATGGAGTATTTTCAGTGTGGTATTAGTACTTTAAATGGAGTATTTTCAGTGTGGTATTAGTACTTTAAATGGAGTATTTTCAGTGTGGTATTAGTACTTTAAATGGAGTATTTTCAGTGTGGTATTAGTACTTTAAATGGAGTATTTTCGGTGTGGTATTAGTACTTTAAATGGAGTATTTTCAGTGTGGTATTAGTACTTTAAATGGAGTATTTTCAGTGTGGTATTAGTACTTTAAATGGAGTATTTTCGGTGTGGTATTAGTACTTTAAATGGAGTATTTTCAGTGTGGTATTAGTACTTTAAATGGAGTATTTTCGGTGTGGTATTAGTACTTTAAATGGAGTATTTTCAGTGTGGTATTAGTACTTTAAATGGAGTATTTTCAGTGTGGTATTAGTACTTTAAATGGAGTATTTTCAGTGTGGTATTAGTACTTTAAATGGAGTATTTTCGGTGTGGTATTAGTACTTTAAATGGAGTATTTTCAGTGTGGTATTAGTACTTTAAATGGAGTATTTTCGGTGTGGTATTAGTACTTTAAATGGAGTATTTTCAGTGTGGTATTAGTACTTTAAATGGAGTATTTTCGGTGTGGTATTAGTACTTTAAATGGAGTATTTTCGGTGTGGTATTAGTACTTTAAATGGAGTATTTTCGGTGTGGTATTAGTACTTTAAACTTTAAATGGAGTATTTTCAGTGTGGTATTAGTACTTTAAATGGAGTATTTTCAGTGTGGTATTAGTACTTTAAATGGAGTATTTTCAGTGTGGTATTAGTACTTTAAATGGAGTATTTTCAGTGTGGTATTAGTACTTTAAATGGAGTATTTTCGGTGTGGTATTAGTACTTTAAATGGAGTATTTTCGGTGTGGTATTAGTACTTTAAATGGAGTATTTTCGGTGTGGTATTAGTACTTTAAATGGAGTATTTTCGGTGTGGTATTAGTACTTTTAAATGGTACTTTAAAGTATTTTCGGTGTGGTATTAGTACTTTAAATGGAGTATTTTCGGTGTGGTATTAGTACTTTAAATGGAGTATTTTCGGTGTGGTATTAGTACTTTAAATGGAGTATTTTCGGTGTGGTATTAGTACTTTAAATGGAGTATTTTCAGTGTGGTATTAGTACTTTAAATGGAGTATTTTCAGTGTGGTATTAGTACTTTAAATGGAGTATTTTCAGTGTGGTATTAGTACTTTAAAGTATTTTCAGTGTGGTATTAGTACTTTAAATGGAGTATTTTCAGTGTGGTATTAGTACTTTAAATGGAGTATTTTCAGTGTGGTATTAGTACTTTAAATGGAGTATTTTCGGTGTGGTATTAGTACTTTAAATGGAGTATTTTCGGTGTGGTATTAGTACTTTAAATGGAGTATTTTCGGTGTGGTATTAGTACTTTAAATGGAGTATTTTCGGTGTGGTATTAGTACTTTAAATGGAGTATTTTCGGTGTGGTATTAGTACTTTAAATGGAGTATTTTCGGTGTGGTATTAGTACTTTAAATGGAGTATTTTCGGTGTGGTATTAGTACTTTAAATGGAGTATTTTCGGTGTGGTATTAGTACTTTAAATGGAGTATTTTCGGTGTGGTATTAGTACTTTAAATGGAGTATTTTCGGTGTGGTATTAGTACTTTAAATGGAGTATTTTCGGTGTGGTATTAGTACTTTAAATGGAGTATTTTCAGTGTGGTATTAGTACTTTAAATGGAGTATTTTCAGTGTGGTATTAGTACTTTAAATGGAGTATTTTACGGTGTGGTATTAGTACTTTAAATGGAGTATTTTCGGTGTGGTATTAGTACTTTAAATGGAGTATTTTCGGTGTGGTATTAGTACTTTAAATGGAGTATTTTCGGTGTGGTATTAGTACTTTAAATGGAGTATTTTCAGTGTGGTATTAGTACTTTAAATGGAGTATTTTCAGTGTGGTATTAGTACTTTAAATGGAGTATTTTCAGTGTGGTATTAGTACTTTAAATGGAGTATTTTCAGTGTGGTATTAGTACTTTAAATGGAGTATTTTCGGTGTGGTATTAGTACTTTAAATGGAGTATTTTCGGTGTGGTATTAGTACTTTAAATGGAGTATTTTCAGTGTGGTATTAGTACTTTAAATGGAGTATTTTCAGTGTGGTATTAGTACTTTAAATGGAGTATTTTCAGTGTGGTATTAGTACTTTAAATGGAGTATTTTCAGTGTGGTATTACTACTTTAAATGGAGTATTTTCAGTGTGGTATTACTACTTTAAATGGAGTATTTTCAGTGTGGTATTACTACTTTAAATGGAGTATTTTCAGTGTGGTATTAGTACTTTAAATGGAGTATTTTCAGTGTGGTATTACTACTTTAAATGGAGTATTTTCAGTGTGGTATTAGTACTTTAAATGGAGTATTTTCAGTGTGGTATTAGTACTTTAAATGGAGTATTTTCAGTGTGGTACTAGTACTTTAAATGGAGTATTTTCAGTGTGGTATTAGTACTTTAAAGTGTGGTATTAGTACTTTAAATGGAGTATTTTCAGTGTGGTATTAGTACTTTAAATGGAGTATTTTCAGTGTGGTATTAGTACTTTAAATGGAGTATTTTCAGTGTGGTATTAGTACTTTTACTGCAGTGATTGCGTGTCTGTGACCGAGACTTTGTTTAATGATTTCATGAGATAAACTGTGTACAGTGAAGTACAGTGAAGTATTACAGACGTAGTACAAGTATACAACACAACAGACCTGTAAGTCTTCAGACCTCTGATCTCCGTCAGTGTTGATTATTGGAGACCTGTTTGATTTCACTCTGATCCAGTCAGCAGGTCAAAGGTCACCATGACATCAAACACACACACACACACACACACACACACACACACACACACACACACACACACACACACACACACACATACTGTCTCTTTGTGTGTTTCCGATGCATCAGAGTGAGAGATGAGTGTGTGTCACTCTGATGTCTTCCTGGTGGAAACAGGAAGTGTGAACTGTCTTCTGCTGTGTGTGTGTGTGTGTGTGTGTGTGTGTGTGTGTGTGTGTGTGTGTGTGTGTGTGTGTGTGTGTGTGTGTGTGTGTGTGTGTGTGTGTGTGTGTGTGTGTGTGTGTGTGTGTGTGTGTGTGTGTGCGTGCGTGCGTGTGTGTGTGTGTGCGTGTGTGTGTGTGTGTGTGTGTGTAAAGTGAAACTGAAGTGACAGCAGAAACATTGAGATGTTTCTCTGAACTTCTACTTGATGTTTGTTCGGACATGTTTGTGTTGTTATGATTATTATGATTATTGATCATTGTGATCACTTCTGGTTTAGTTAGTAATCAGTTGTATTGATCGTCTTTCTCTCTTCTCACAGAGAAAACAGTTTAAATGTTTTATTTAAATGTTAAACTGTTTGAATGAAACGATTCAAACGTCTCCACAGAGTCACATGACACGTCTATGATGACACGTCAGTGATGACACGTCAGTGAAACCTGTGATGATGATGATGATGATGATGGTGATGATGAAGATCACAGTCCTCCAGTCTCTGCTGGTTTCAGTTCACAGGAACTGGTTGAATGTTAAACGAGCTCCCACAATCCTTTGCTGCTGCTGTGGTCAGACAGAGGACGCTCTGTCACCACGAGGTCTCGTGAGAGTCAGCTGACCTCTGAGTGTGTGTGTGTGTGTGTGTGTGTGTGTGTGTGTGTGTGTGTGTGTGTGTGTGTGTGTGTGTGTGTGTGTGTGTGAGAATGTCAGTCATACGATGTGGAAACTAATTATTCTGGATGGATTTATAGTAATATAAAGAGACATTTATAAGAACACAATAATGCATTTATCTACAGAAATATACAGTATTATATTATAATACACAGTAATATTATCATACAGTAATATAAGTAATAATAATACACAGTAATATAATATTATACAGTAATATATAATAATACACAGTAATATATAATAATATAGTAATATATAATAATACACAGTAATATTAATATACAGTAATATAATAATATATAATAATATACAGTAATATATAATAATACACAGTAATATACATATATAATATACAGTAATATATAATAATACACAGTAATATATAATAATATACAGTAATAATAATAATATACAGTAATATATAATATACAGTAATATATATTAATATACAGTAATAATAATATACAGTAATAATACAGTAATATACAGTAATAATATACAGTAATATATAATAATATACAGTAATATTAATATACAGTAATATAGTAATATAATATACAGTAATATATAATAATATACAGTAATATATAATATACAGTAATATATAATAATATACAGTAATATAATATAATATAATACAGTAATATAATATACAGTAATATATAATAATATACAGTAATATATAATAATACACAGTAATATAATAATATACAGTAATAT
>NC_072450.1:533347-538347 GCF_027596085.1 Anoplopoma fimbria | reverse complement strand
CTTATATCAATATATAATATATGATAGTCATCATGTGACCTGATGGTCATGTGACTCGGTAGCAGAAATCTTAAAAACAGCTTTGACTTGAAATCATTTATTAATCAGAGGATCTCAGAATGATGCGTTCACTGACTCCAGAGAACTGTCCTTCATTCAGACGGTGAGACGTTCAGTGTTTCAATCAGCTCGTGTGCTTTTTGTTTGTGACTGAAGTTTTTGATGCTTTTCTATATTTTTGTATTTTCTCGTGTTTCTTTAACATAAAAAAAGTTGATTTTATTTTTAACATTTTAGAGGAATTTTTTTATCAAACTGTTTGTTTGAATTCTTATTTTTGTATGAATCTTAAATATTTCATGTCTTAAAAGAGTTTTATTCATATTCAACTTTTGTTCATTTTCTGTTTAATTATCCTCATTTAATAAACAGAAACATTAGAAGAAATATTATGAAAACGACACATTTATAAACAAAATCAGTTAATAATCATATTTCCTTTTTTATGTCTTTAAATAATGAATTAATAATTCACTTAATTAAATTATAATAAATGTTCAGGAACAAATTATAATCTGTCAGAGATAAATAAATAAGAAAAAACTAAATTTTAAAGTTTTTAATTATAAACAAATTTAAAGACTGAATCATGAAACATAATTATTAATCTGTCGTTTTAATTATTTAGTTTTTGTTGTTTTTGTTCAAATGTTCTGAAACGTTTCATTTGAAGGAGTTTAAATATCTGACGTGTTAAACTGTGTTTTGTTTACAGACTCACTGCAGCAGTATTATTATTATTAATATGATTGTTAATATGATTATTAATATCCAGCTTCATGTTCTCTGTGTTCGTCATGTCTCAGACCAGAGACAACAGAGACATGTCCCCCGACCAATACTGAATACTTGATTAATCAATACTGACTGCTCAGAAGTGAAATTTATGAAAAATAATTTCTCTGACAGTTTAAATTTGTCTTTCATTTCAGGTTCCTTTAATCAATAATAAATCAATCATCTTTGATCCTTAATAATCAATAAGTCAATTGATCCAGAGCAGCTGCTTGTGTTGATGTTTTTTATGTTCATAAAGAATTTATCAATTCATTTTATTCTATTTTAATTTCTTGACTTTGATGTTTATTCTTCAGTTCAAAGTGATTAAAGAATAAACAACCAATCAATAAATCAATCCTAAACATATAAGGTATGAATGAATAATAAAGACATCAGTCGTGTCATAATCCAACAAGAAGTCCTGAAGTAAAATAAACGTTTGTTTCTGTTTCTTAGAAGCATTCTTTATGTTTAAGATCACAAACTGCTGCTGTTTGTGTTTATAATAAACAATCAGCTGATCAATAACAGATATTGATATTAACGTTGCCTTTCTTTGTTTACTCTTAAATGTTGGTTCGTTTCTGTTTGAACATGTTTTCATTTTACACTTTGCTCAACAGATCTATGCAAAAACAAATGTATTAATATTATTAGTTATTGATCAGACAGATAATCTGATTGACAGATACGAAGACAATGAAAGAAACATTTATGAGAATTATTATCGCAAATTTAACAAAACGCTCAGAATCGTTCTGATGTTGATTTGTGAGTTTGTTTATTTTCTGCTGAATGCTGCTCATCAGAGGACGTTAACACACAAGATATAATATTTATATATTATATATATATATAATATATATATATATAAATATAAATATATACATTATATAGATTTAACTATAAAATGATTATTGGTGTGAAAATGTCTTCAGCCAGAAAATAAAGGAAGCTCTTAATGTGAAATGATTGAATGTCAGTTGATCAATAACTGAAAGCACTCAGTGACCTTTGACCTCTTTAAATCCTCAGTTCTGTTATTTGTTTGTCATTTCCTGTTCTGTGATGTCATCGCCCGGTCAGCTGTTTGTACAATAAACAACATTTTCTATCCGCTGTTGATTGATTGTTATTATCAGATACTAAAATCAGATTAAATGATCGCTCCGTTAATCAATCAGCTGATCGACACAAAATGAATCGCTATCAATAAATTGTAAAAGCAGATTTTCTGATGTGTCAGTGAAGTGAACAGAGAGACTTCCTGATTAATCAATAACAATAACGAACGCCATCAGAGGATCAGATCAATAGTTTGATTTATCGTTCATTATTCGTATTATTATTCACTTGTTTTGTTGTTGAGTTCTTTTAGTTTGTAAGAATTCAGGTTTTATAAGGTGACGGACCAGCATGCACCTGGGCAGTCACTCTTCTTAAACATATTTATTGATCACCTTCATCAATATCTGTAGATCATTAAATCAACTGACTGAACAGGTTCATCAGGTGAATCAGACTCACCTGAGACCAGGACCAGGATCCTCCAGGACCCCCACAGGTCTCCAGTGGGCCTGAAGCCCTCGAACCTGTGAAGAGTCATAACAAACCTGATCAAACTCAATAAACTGATCCTTCAGACTGCAGCAGACGTTTGTATTTAATAATAATTAATAATCTTTAACGTGTTGAGAACATGTGATGAGATGTTGGACTACAAACACAAAGATCCCGAATATGAACCGACAGCCGAGATGATTTTATTTATAAAAACAAACAATAATTCAGTTTATTTTGTAGAGCCCAGAATCACCTCCTCTGTCCTTACAACCTCATCCTCTGTTTACACCCTCACCTCCTCTGTCCTTAGGGACCCTCACATCCTCTGTCCTTACACCCTCACCTCCTCTGACCTCCTCTGTCCTTAGATCCTCTGTCCTTAGACCCTCACATCCTCTGTCCTTAGACCCTCACCTCCTCTGTCCTTAGACCCTCACCTCCTCTGTCCTTACACCCTCACCTCCTCTGTCCTTACACCCTCACATCCTCTGTCCTTAGACCCTCACATCCTCTGTCCTTAGACCCTCACATCCTCTGTCCTTACACCCTCACATCCTCTGTCCTTAGACCCTCACATCCTCTGTCCTTACCCTCACATCCCTGTCACATCCTCTGTCCTTAGACCCTCACATCCCTGTCCACCTCACATCCTCTGTCCTTAGACCCTCACATCCTCTGTCCTTAGACCCCTCACATCCTCTGTCCTTACACCCTCACATCCTCTGTCCTTAGACCCTCACATCCTCTGTCCTTACACCCTCACATCCTCTGTCCTTACACCCTCACATCCTCTGTCCTTAGACCCTCACATCCTCTGTCCTTAGATCCTCTGTCCTTCACCTCCATCCTCTGTCCTTACCTCCTCTGTCCTTAGACCCTCACATCCTCTGTCCTTAGACCCTCACATCCTCTGTCCTTAGACCCTCACATCCTCTGTCCTTACACCCTCACATCCTCTGTCCTTAGATCCTTACACCCTCACATCCTCTGTCCTTAGACCCTCACATCCTCTGTCCTTACACCCTCACATCCTCTGTCCTTAGACACCCTCACATCCTCTGTCCTTAGACCCTCACATCCTCTGTCCTTACACCCTCACCTCCTCTGTCCTTAGACCCTCACATCCTCTGTCCTTAGACCCTCACCTCCTCTGTCCTTAGATGCTTCTCCCAGGATGGACAGAAGTCAATAGATGTCATGTGACCAGAATGAACAGCATAACAGAGATACAACACATTCAATGTTTATGACATAAATGATTCATATAATCACAGTAGTAAGCAGAGTAACCAAGGAAACATTAAGACTACTGATAAAAGCATCAATGACTATAGTAGAATTATAATAATGAAATATGGAATAGTATTAGTAATGTGACTAATAATGATCGTGGTAGTAGCAGTGGGTCAGAAACAGAGAAGTGTTTCTGACTGAAGCTCTGAAGGAGAAATAAATCTCACTTGATGAAACGTTCATTATTATGCAGATGATACCCTAAAGAGGGTTAATGAGGTTAATGTTTGAAGGTAAAACATGTAAACAAAGAATATCACATTAATAACTCGTTATCAGAAAACAGACAGGCTAGAGACAGGAAGTGACACGCTTACCGTAACACGTCATCACGTCAGTACGTCACTAGAATACAAACTCCAGGTCCAATCACAACGTCCAATCACAACCAATCACAACGTCCAATCACAACGTCCAATCACATTCTCCCAGACTCCAGCGTTCCTTCAGTCAGAGGGTTCAGTGGTTCCGTCTGTAGAACCATGGAGGGTTTGAGTCCCACACGTCTGGAGTCCTTCATGAACTCTTTCTAGAAGTCCACAGAGCTGCAGACTGACACTGAGGGAATTACCCACAATTCATAGCAACGTGACGTCAAACACAGGTCACCAGAGGAAGCATGGAGAGTAAGAAAAGGTAAACAAAGAGGAAGAAACACGTGGCTTCAGAGTGAGAACCATGAAGCATTAAGGATGGAACTAGAACATTAATAACCTGATTCATCAGAAGTGTTCAGAAACATTACTCATACTGATCTGTTGGAGGATGACAGTAAACAGAGAGCAGAGTAGAAGACATGATGAATAAATAGAAATATGACAATGTAGAGTATAATATGGTGAAGAAACGTTAAAAGCAGTCTAACAGGACCTCAGTGAGACCTCAGTGAGACCTCAGTGAGACCTCAGTGAGACCTCAGTGAGACCTCAGTGAGACCTCAGTGAGACCTCAGTGAGACCTCAGTGAGACCCTGAGGGTTCAGGTTCTTCAGAGTGGAGACAGAAACACTCTGAAACAGACGGCAGTTTTTAACAAACTCATGTTTATTGTTCAAGTAAGAAAAGTGACGTTTATTTACACACATGTACAGTTAGGACCTCCTCACACTGACCCTGGATCAGAACATCAGAACATCAGAACATCAGAACATCAGAACATCATCTCCTCTAACAGATTGTATTTACACATCAGACTCTAACCCTGAACACATAAATAAAAACTAAATCTCATCTGAGACACAAACTAACAGAAGAACTGAAGAACTGTGAGGAACCTTCAGAACGCAGGACCACCTGTAGAGAGAG
>NC_072450.1:523559-533247 GCF_027596085.1 Anoplopoma fimbria | reverse complement strand
CACCATCACATCACAGTGTGTGTGTATAAGGTTCACCATCACATACAGTGTGTGTGTATAAGGTTCACCATCACATTACAGTGTGTGTGTATAAGGTTCACCATCACATACAGTGTGTGTGTATAAGGTTCACCATCACATCACAGTGTGTGTGTATAAGGTTCACCATCACATACAGTGTGTGTGTATAAGGTTCACCATCACATACAGTGTGTGTGTATAAGGTTCATCATCACATCACAGTGTGTGTGTATAAGGTTCACCATCACATACAGTGTGTGTGTATAAGGTTCACCATCACATACAGTGTGTGTGTATAAGGTTCACCATCACATACAGTGTGTGTGTATAAGGTTCACCATCGCACAAGCCAATAAGACAGCACTTAAACCACTTGAAACACTGTATAAACGAACCCTGAAAGTCCTGGACCGGAAGTCAAACACCTACCACCATTGTCTAATTTTAAGAAAGTATAAACTTCTGAGCTGGGAAAACCTAATAAAGTATGCAAATCTTTGCCTTATTTTAAAATTTTGCACAACAAAGCCCCCCACCACTTCAACAGTGTATCACTCAGAGGTCAAATACAAACCGGACAACCAGAGGCTCGTCCCGGGAGACTGTGTAGTACCCTTTAGAAAAAGTGCCTTTAGCCACTCAGCATTCTCAGTTACAGCGTCGCAGGAATGGAACTCACTACCATCTCATATTAGAGAAATTAGTTCTTACCGTCCCTTTTCAGGACAGCTGAAAATATGGCTTAATGGTCACCAATTATGTACACACTAGGACTGCAATTGCTTCTCCTGCCGACTTCTTGGTAAATGCTGTGTCCTGCTTGCTTGTCTCTTGTGTGCTCCTGTCCTGTGCAGGTCATGTTCTAAGTTAATTGTGCTGCATGTTTGTGTTTTTATGCTGCTGTATATGTTTGTGCTGCATGTTTATGCTTTAGGCTGATGTATGTCTGTGCTGCATGTTTGTGCTTTATGCTGCTATATATGTTTGTTCTGCATGTTTGTGTTCTATGCTGCTGAATGTGTTTTTATTGTAGGTGCATTTGTCCTGCTCTAATCTACTGTTTTGTGCACTTTCCTATAATGTTTAATGTACACTGTGTTTTATTGTCTGCTTATTTTATTGTTGGTTTGCCATGTCTGTCAATTCATTCTTACTACTATGTTGTTTTTTAATCTTTGTTTATATGCATTTTATTTCTGTAATTTTAGGTTGCCTTTTGAATATCTGGCAGGGGACAACAGACGAAAACTAGCCTCTCAGGCTAACTCTGGCTCACTTACATTTTGAATGTTGATTAGTGTGCAATGTCCCTGAACTAAACCAATAAAATAAAATAAAATAAATCACATTACAGTGTGTGTGTATAAGGTTCACCATAATATTAGTTCACCATAATATTACAGTGTGTGTGTATAAGGACCAACATGGCTCCTGTCAAGAGACACGCTGACGATGCAGACTTCAAACTCAAGGCTGTCAGTATTTTATATATTGTAGGAGTGTTGGAAACAAAGGGCTGAGAAAGGCTTCTTGTGGACGGAGTAAATAAACGTCGGCTTTATTTCACACTCTGCATTCGCTCTGACAACACAACACGCGCTCCCCGATCCCACATCATTAACTCATCAACCCGCTAACGGTCATGGGTAATGTAGTTTGACTGACTGACTGTTTTGTTTCGCTTAATGCGCCTTATAGTCCGGTGCGCCTTATATATGAAAAAAGATTGAAAATAGACCATTCATTGACAGCCTTATAATCCAGTGCGCCCTATAGTGCGGAAATACGGTAATCTGATCTCTGTCCCGTTAAATGTCCACCTCCTGCACAAAAACAGACTGGACGGGAAAAAATGGATATGGCACTTTTAAATGTTGGATCACTGAGCAATAATACATTTGTTATTAATGAACTCATATCCGAACATAAACTTGACTGCATGTTTTTTTTTTTTGTACCCAAAAAGCACGGAGAAAGCTAAAACTTATGCTGCGTTCACACCGCTGTGGTTGAACAGTTAGTTCAGGTGGATGGAGATAAGCCCCGCCCCTACAGGTGCACATACAGTAACACACAGTAGTATACAGCAGTACAGCCGTTCACACGAGCAATGTCGGCCGTTTTTGTCAGCTGTCAAAACATTTTCAACACACAATTCTTTTCAAAATAAATTCAGCCCAGTATTATTCGTGACGTCATGCTGCGCTTGGCCACATTGCTCTGTCTGTTTCAATCCCTTCATACCAACATGTCGAGCAAACAAAGAAAGTGGTTGGACGAATACGTACAATATGGATTCACATGTAAAGAGGAACGTGATGGAGTCAGCGATGCCAAGCTGAGTCACTGGCACAACCTTCATACATACAACCTTCATACATACAACCTTCATACATACAACCTTCATACATACAACCTTCATACATACAACCTTCATACATACAACCTTCATACATACAACCTTCATACATACAACCTTCATACATACAACCTACATACATACAACCTTCATACATACAACCTCCATACATACAACCTTCATACATACAACCTTCATACATACAACCTTCATACATACAACCTCCATACATACAACCTTCATACATACAACCTTCATACATACAACCTTCATACATACAACCTTCATACATACAACCTTCATACATACAACCTTCATACATACAACCTTCATTCATACAACCTTCATACATACAACCTTCATACATACAACCTTCATACATACAACCTTCATACATACAACCTTCATACATACAACCTTCATACATACAACCTTCATTCATACAACCTTCATTCATACAACCTTCATACATACAACCTTCATACATACAACCTTCATACATACAACCTTCATTACATACAACCTTCATTCACATACCTTCATACATACAACCTTCATACATACAACCTTCATACATAAAACCTTCATACAAACAACCTTCATACATACAACCTTCATTCATACAACCTTCATACATACATACAACCTTCATTCATACAACCTTCATACATACATACAACCTTCATACATACAACCTTCATACATAAAACCTTCATTCATAACAACCTTCATACATACAACCTTCATTCATACAACCTTCATACATACAACCTTCATACATACAACCTTCATACATACAACCTTCATACATACAACCTTCATACATACAACCTTCATACATAAAACCTTCATACATACAACCTTCATACATACAACCTTCATACATACAACCTTCATTCATAAAACCTTCATTCATACAACCTTCATACATACAACCTTCATACATACAACCTTCATACATACAACCTTCATACATCATCCTCTAGACCACATGTGTCAAACTCAAGGCCCGGGGCCACATCCGGCCCGTGAATGAATTATCTTTGGCCCGCATGATAAAATCTATTGACTATTAGAGCTGGCCCGCCGGGATATCGGACAGTGCATTGTGGGATTTGTAGTATTTTGGTGGTCCGTGTGTCGGCACGTCAATCCCTCACAGTCTGTATTACATACCACAGGTGTTATTTTAACTATCCGTCTCGGGTCATTGTCTTGTTGGAAGGTGAACCTTCGGCCCAGTCTGAGGTCCTGAGCACTCTGGAGGAGGTTTTCTTCCAGGATATCTCTGTGTTGTACCGCATTCATTTTCCTTCACTATGCAACGCACTTAAAAGCCTTTAATTTTCTGAAAAAACCATAGCATGATGCGCCTTATAACCATGTTTTATATGGGATTCATCCTATGGGGCGGTGATGAGCAGTACACTGGTTCTGTCAACATGTTCAGTAGACTCAGTAAACTTCAATCTTGGTCTCATCAGAGCAGCATCTTATTTCTCACCGTAGTCAGGAGTCCTCAGGAGTAACACACACTGTGCTTCACCATCACATACAGTTGTGTGTGTCCCATCTGTACTGCATCTCTGGAGCTTTGGTTCAGGCCACCATCACATACAGTGTGTGTGTATAAGGTTCACCATCATATTACACGATTGTGTTTGCTGGTTCACCATCAGGAACAGTTGTGGTCATATAGGTTCTTCCATCACATACAGTGTGTGTGTATAGGAACCATGACATACAGTGTGTGTGTTTGTATAAGGTTGGCATCAGATCTGTGCCTTGTGTATAATTCTGTTCTGAGCATCACATTACAGTTGTGTGGATAAGGTTCACCATCACTGACATGTGTGTGAGCTGTATAAGGTTCACCATCATATACAGTGTGTGTGTGTGGATAAGGTTCAATCATCACATTACAGTGTGTGTGGATAAGGTTCACCATCACATAAGGAGGATCATAAGGAAATGGACATTACAGTGTGTGTGGATAAGGTTCACCATCACATACAGTGGTCTGAATAGGTTCACCATCACATTACAGTGTGTGTGTATAAGGTTCACCATCACATTACAGTGTGTGTTATAAGGACCCAACATGGCTCCTCAAGAGACACGCTGACGACCAGGACTGAACACTCAAGGCTGTCAGTCAAGTAGTTGCAATGAACACGCTAACGTTTGATTTAGCGTGTTTTTTACGTGTTACAACTAACATTAATAATTGTAGAACATGCATTTCATCACCTGCGAAATTTGAACAATGTTGGGAGTTATTGTGAACACGTTTAATAAAGTTTGACTGACTGACTGTTTTGTTTCCTTAATGCACCTTATAAGAAAAAAAAGAGCTAAAATACCATTCATTGAATGCAGCGGCATAGTGCTTAAAAGACCAGTATATAGGGCATACATCTCACCTGTCTTAAAGTCCCTCCATTGGTTGCCTGTCAGTTTTAGAATAGATTTTAAGATCCTTTTAGTGGTGTTCAAATCACTGAACGGACTAGTGCCTGAATACTTGTCAGACATGTTTATATGCATACTCCCTCTAGATCCCTCCAGTCCTCTGGCACTGGCCTTTTAGCTGTTCCCTGGGTGAGGACTAAGCACTACGGTGAGGCAGCATGGAGTGTCTATGGTCCTCGCCTCTGGAACAGCCTGCCAGAGGAGCTGAGGGCATCACAGTCTATAAACACTTTGAAGAGAAATCTTAAGACATACCTTTTTAGTTTAGCATTTTCTTAATCCATTGTTATCAGTATTACTGTGCTACTACTGGTTTTATTGGTTTTATACATTTATTGGTTTTATACTGGTCTTATACATTTTTATGTATAAGAATGTTACTCTGTTGCTGCTCTTTCTATTTTTACCATGTTTCTATATTATTATTTCTCTCTACCGTTTATTTTCACAGTATTGTTGTATTTTCATTGTATTGTTAAGAACCTTGTATTGCAATTTTGCACGAAAGGCGCTATATAAATACAGAGTGACCCCACTGAAAGCTCATTAGGTTATTATTAATAATGAATAAGTATTATTAATAACTAATAAGATATTAATAACTAATAAGTTATCATTAATAACTAATAAGACATTATCAATAACTAATACGACATTATTAATAACGAATAAGACATTAATAATTAATAAGACATTATTAACAACTAAGAGTTAACGTTAATGATGCATTCATGTCTCATAACGTCAGAGCTGTGATTCTGATGTTATGAGACATAAATAAATATGTTTATCTGCGTGTTAAACCTGTGAAGTACTGAAACACAGTCCATAAGAACAGAGTATATATATATATATATATATATGTATATATATACTGAGATAAAGTACCTCAAACGTGTACTTCTGGAGTAAATGTACTTTACAGCACTGAAGTAAACTATGGAGCGGTTGTGTACCGGCTGATGACCCACCTTCCTCTGGGGCGGGGGTCTGTTGCCGGGCTGCTGGTGGTCCCGGAGGTCACGGGGTCCCGGGGTCCTGGAGGGTCCGGGGGTGCGCGGCCCCTGTGCTGCCCAGCTGTGAGCAGCCGTTCTGGGGCAGAGCGTGCGGTCGGCGGCCTCGGAGCTGCTGACCTCCAGACCGCGGATGAACACGCCCGTGTTGCCTCTACGGACCGGCTCACTGAGGGCCCGAGGACACGACCGCGGCGCCTCGGGGGTGGGGGGCAGTCAAAGCTCTGGGTCTTCCTCAGCTGCTGCCGTCGGCCGGAGGAGAAGAAGGAGGAAGAGGAGGAGGAGGAGGAGGAGTAGGAGTGGAAGCGTGAGAGGCTGGGACTGGAGGAGACGATATCCACCCGGTCTGCTGACTCCTCTAAGGAGGCGCTGTGGAACAGACGCTGGAGGAGCGGGGTGTGGTGGGGGGTGACGGGGGGAGGAGGAGAAGGAGGGGAGCAGGGGGAGGAGGAGGGGAGCAGGGGGGGGAGGAGGAGGAGGAGGATGGGGAGAGCAGGAGGGAGCAGGAGGAGGATGGGGAGAGCAATGAGGAGCTGTTACGAGGAGGTGAGGAGGTGTTGTTGTCCTCCTCATGGGGGCATAAGGAGGACGAGGAGGAGGTCCCGTGGAGCCCCCAGAGTCCTGTCAGTGATCTCCTGGAGGAGGCGGAGCTTCTGCTGTGGGTGGAGTCAGAGCGCTGCCTGTGGGCGGAGTCTCTCGTCCTGAGCGCCGCCTCCATCTTCCTGTCAAACATCTTCTTGGTCTCCTGACATTTGGACCAGGCGAAGCTCCACTGACGGAGGCCTCGCTCGCCACGCAGCCCGCCCGCCGCCGCCTTCATCTCCTGGAAACGCTCGTCTGTGATTGGTGGGTGCTGGCGGCGGTAGTCCTCCAGGCAGCCAATCACAGCCTGGCATTTGTCCGGCAGCGTGCAGTCCTCCATGCTGACAGCAGCTAGCTGACGCATTCCCTCCAACGCCCAGCCATAGGCCTGCAGACAGAGAGGGGGGGTTAGGGGTGACGTCGCCGTGACAACACAGTGACGTCACCCTTTAACTATGTAATGCTTCCTGATGGTAATAAGACTATAAGGTTTAATGTAACAATAAAGGAAGGACGTTTCCATGGAGATTATAATTCACCAGTTAGATGAAAGACTTTAAACAGAATATTGAATTCAGATTTAATGACATAAAAGTTAAAGGATTCTTTTTAACTTAAAAACAATAAAAAAGTGATTAAGTGTCTGATTGATCTGTGAGGTCTGTAAAGGAGAATAAAACGTGATTTAGTTTTTTATTGTTCTTGTCTATTTCTATCATTCCATTCATATCATTGTTTCTCTTTTCCACAATGTTGAACGTGTGTTTGAATGTTTTTTTCAATAAAGGTTGAAAAAAACAAAAAAAGCTTTGAAGTGTGTGAGTGAGTTCAGGCGCCACAAGAGGAGCCGACCGCCGACCTCCTTATTGTTGAGGTCTGGAGGGGGAGGAGGTGTGTGTGTGTGTGTGTGTGTGTGTGTGTGTGTGTGTGTGTGTGTGTGTGTGTGTGTGTGTGTGTGTGGTATGGATGAAAGAGAGGAGGCCTCCTAAATGATTCTCCTCACAGACAACTAACACATTACCTCACCACACACACACACACACACACACACACACACACACACACACACACACACACACACACACACACACACACACACACACACACACACACACACACACACACACACACACACACACACACACACACACACACACACACACACACACACTTCAAACTTTTCAAGTCCTGGAGCGGATCAGTTCGATCCAGACTCCATCAAACAGGAAGTGTGACCATGACTAAGATTGGCACTAGAATGAGTAATACTCATGTTATTGATTAGTTATTGATCCAGTGTGATCTGTTGAGAGGGGCGTGGCTAAACACAGGTGTTCCAGTAACACTCCTACGATAAACCAATAACCACAACGATCAATCCATCACCTTCGGTCATTGATCTGGTATGGCTCCTCTACGGAGAGGAGGTCTCACTCTGTTTACACATTATGTTAGTAAAGTGATCCAGTGTTTGTTTTCACTGACTGGAGGTCAGCTGGCTAACAATGAGACATATGGAGCGTCTCCCAGCATGCAACTGGGTCGGCTGTGAGTCGGCTCAGCGATCTTCTAACTGATGAGCAGACTGATGAGTCCTGATGGCTGCAGCCGCTCAGTTCTCACAGTCAGAGTCATGGTCCTGATGAAGAGGAGCTGAAGGCTCAGAGACACAAACATCTACATCAGGATGAAGAGCAGAGACGCTGATGTGATGAAGACCTGATGAAGACCTGATGAAGACCTGATGAAGACCTGATGAAGACCTGAGGAGACGGGTTCTGCTGCAGGTTCACAGTAACAAACGGTCTCCACTGTATGAGTCCTCAGTGACGGAGCTCTGCAGGTGAAAGGCCTTTAATGAACACTACATTACCCAGAAGCCACTGCACTCTGGGTTGGAGATGCTAATTGAATTTACAGTAAAATGAGTCTAGAATCAGTCTGCAGGGAGGCTCTACTGAAAGACTACATCCAGGTGCATTATGGGAAATGTTTGGACACCTCCACCTCTGCTGCTCCTGTTTTTAATGCGCCTCCTCTGAGTCCTCGGACTTCATACAAGATCAATAGACTGACTGATTGATTAATCCACTCGAGAGAGGAGGACAGAGGAGTAGTGTGGAGGAGAGAGGAGGAGTAAAGGGGAGGAGGAGGAGAGGAGGAGTAAAGGGGAGGAGGAGGAGGAGGAGTAAAGGGGAGGAGGAGAGAGGAGGAGTAAAGGGGAGGAGGAGAGAGGAGGAGAAAGGGGAGGAGGAGAGAGGAAAGGGGAAAGGGAGGAGAGAGGAAAGAGGAGACAGGATGAGGAGGGGGAGAGAGGAGGAGAGGAGGGAGGATGAGGAGGGGGGAGGGAGGGGAGGAGGGGGGGGGGGGGAGGGGGGGGGGGGAGGGGGAGGGGAGGAGGGGGAGGGGGAGGGGGGGAGGAGGACTACCTAACTGAAGTAACATGTGGTTGTTATTGTGCTGCAGAGAAAGGAGGAGGAGATGAGAGATGAGAGGAGGAGGAGGACTGACAAGGAGCAGACAGGCTCTGGGTTTTGGGGACAGTGGCCCTGCAGGACTCCAGGCCTGGACCCAGTCAACCACAGAGGAGGAGGAGGAGGAGGAGGAGGAGGAGGAGGAGGAGGAGGAGGAAGAGGAGGTGTATTTACTGAGTCAGCTCCTGGAAGGAGATCTGTGTTTTTAAACTTGTCATGATGCGTTTTATTAAAAACTCATCAGACTAATATTAACAGTTCTGAAGGTAATCAATATGACTATTTAATATTCAATATGTATGATATACACGATAAATGATAGATCAATATGTGATGAGGTTTCACTGTAAAACACTGAGTATTTATTTTACTCCTATTGTAGTATATATATTGTATTATAGTAAAGTATAATACAATATAATATAATATTATATTGTAATTGGGTTAGGATATATATATAATATATAATATATATATATATATATATATATATATATATACACAGTACCAGTCAAAAGTTTGGACACACCTTCTCATTCATAATTTTTCTTCATTTTTATTTTTATTTTTTTCTACATTGTAGATTAATATTGAAGACATCCAAACTATGAAGGAACACATATGGAATTATGTGGTAAACAAACAAATGCTCAACAAACCAGAATATGTTTTATATTTTAGACTCTTCAAAGTAGTTGAATGAGAAGGTGTGTCCAAACTTTAGACTGGTACTGTATCTATATATATATATATATATATATATATCT
>NC_072450.1:508559-516059 GCF_027596085.1 Anoplopoma fimbria | reverse complement strand
CTGCTGAAGATCCACATGTTTCTGAAGAGACTTCAGAGAGAACACCTCCACCTGCGCACACGCACACACACACACACACACACACACGCACACACACACACACACACACAGTCTGAGAACCTCTACTTGTATCATGTGATCATGTGATCATGTGACCATGTGACCATGTGACCATGTTACCTGCGTGGCTGCAGGTCTGTCCAGACGCAGAGATGAGTCCTTGTTGACCAGCAGGAGGACGGAGTGGACGGAGCCGGGGACGTTTTCCTGAGAGGAGGAACAAGTCCACTGTTTACCATCACTTTGTTTGACTGTCGCCCTCTGCTGGTCAGCGACCAATCAGAACACAGCGTGACCATCCACAAACATGAAGATCATGTGACCTACAGACGTTAATGAAGGCCTCAGACCTCCCACAGTAGAAACATCACACAACTAAACTGTGAAGTCTTGATTGACTCGGCTGAAAACAACAGTCATGTGACAGGAGTTCATATCTCCAGACGTCTGGTCTGTGTGTTGACCTGTGGTGCGTTCAGGTTCTAAGATGTCTGGTCTGTGTGTTGACCTGTGGTGCGTTCAGGTTCTAAGACGTCTGGTCTGTGTGTTGACCTGTGGTGCGTTCAGGTTCTAAGATGTCTGGTCTGTGTGTTGACCTGTGGTGCGTTCAGGTTCTAAGATGTCTGGTCTGTGTGTTGACCTGTGGTGCGTTCAGGTTCCCGGGTGGTGTAGTAGTTTGGACTCACCTGCAGGGACCGGAGGGCGGAGAACAGGGCCGGGACCGGAGCAGCTCTGCGGGCATCCACCAGCACCGTCAGCCCCAACGCTGCCACCTCTTTCCTGTTCCACACAGGAAGTGATGTCAGAGGAAGAACACATATGTAACCTCAGTGGGAGCTGAGGGGGGGGGGCTCCTACCTGAGGGTGGAGGAGTAGTACAGCAGGAGGCGCAGCAGCTCGGCGCTGTCACAGTCCGGGTTGGACCACACGGAGCTCCTGGTGCAGACCGTCAGCAGAGCTCGACCGCTCCGGTCTCTGGTCCCTGAACGAGACATTCACACCTCATGATGCATTCAAGGACCGGCAGGAAACACAGGAACTCACAGCTGTCTTTAGCACACTCCATCAGTAACATTTACACACTGTGTGGAGCCTCATCAGGACTCAGTTCATCTTCATCATCATCATCATCATCATCACCTGGTTTAGTGATATATAATAATAATAATAATAATAAAATAATAAAATAATAATCATAATAACAATAACATAATACTAATATAATAACAATAACAATAATAACAATAATGATAATAATGATAATTATAATTATAATTATAATAACAATAATAATAATGATAATAATGATAATAATGATAATAATAATAAAGTTCATGTCTTAATAATGTTTCTTCAGATCTTTATCCTCAAATATCTCTGTTTTTTTACTGCAGCAGTTTTCTTACTGTATTAATAAACCTGGTTCTGGTTCTGTTCTGGGTTTAGGGTCTGGGTCTGAACCAGGTTCAGGTCTAGAGGTTTTCCTCACCGGGCAGACAGAGCGCTCCAGAGCGTAGCAGCACAGTGTAGAAGCTGGACTGGGAGGACTGGGAGGACTGGGTGAGCCGTACTGGGACTGTGGGAGCAGCTGACTGGTCCAGCTGTGGTTGTGGTTCTGATGGACTGGGACCAGTAGACAGGGGGACGTGAGACTGGACAGGAGGTCTGCTGAGGCCTGTGGACACACACACACACACACACACACACACACACACACACACACTCTGAGTGGATCTGATCATGTGTTCAAAATGTTTTCTGATTGATTCATTAATTATTATAATCACATTTATTTCATTTGTTCCTTCAGAAAAATGAAGAACCTTCTTTTAAACAAACTAACACACACACACGCGCACACACACACACACACACACACACGCACACACACACACACACACGCACACACACACACACACACGCACACACACACACACAACCTCACCAGTAGTCCACTAATGAACTTCTCCATCAAACGACCAGTTCACTAACTAGCTGCTAACTAAGTGATCCAGTTCTAGATCAACTACAGTGTTAGAGGAGGAAGGTGAAAGGGAGGAGGAGGAGGAGTGATTCATCCAATCAGATGAGGAGGTGATAAATGAGGACAGAAAGATGGTTTGTGGGATGAAAAGCAGGAGGAAATAAATGTTTTAGGAGAAGAAACAGGTTTCTGTACCTTCAGTCTGAAGCTCTGCAGTTCTTCCTCCACCAACCTCCTCAACGCTGACCTCCTCCTCCTCCTCCTCCTCCTTCTTCTCTTCTTGTTTTTCCTGCCTTTTTTCAGACTCCTCAGGTTCAAGTAAATCTGGATTGATCGCTGGTGTGTTGTTTTCAGAATAAGAGACCTCATGGAGTGTTTGATGTCTCACGTTTTCAGAATAAGAGTCCTCAGAGAGTGTTTGATGTCTCACATTTTCAAAATAAGAGTCCCCAGAGTTAGCTTGGAGTGTTTTGTTTTCAGAATAAGAGTCCTTAGAGAGTGTTTGAAGGCTTTTTTCAGAATTAGAGTCCTCAGAGTGCTTGTGTTGTGTTTTATTTTCCAAAGAAGAGTCCTCAGAGTGTGTGTTTTGTCTATTACTTTCAGAATAAGAGTCCTCAGAGTGTGTGTGTTCTGTATTATTTTCAGAGTAAGAGTCCTCACAGAGTGTTTGTAGTGTGTTATTTTCAGAACAAGAGTCCTTAGAGTGTGTGTTTTGTGTAATATTTTCAGAATAAGAGTCCTGGGAGTGTGTCTCTTCCTCCTCCCCTCCTTCTGTGTCATCTTCTGTCATCACTTGCTCCTCCTCCCTTCTTTTTTGACTCTGCTGCATAACTGTAACTAGAACCTCTTCTTCTATTTCTACTTCTACCTCCTCTGCTCCTTCCCCCTCTACCTCCTCTGCTCCTTCCTCCTCTACCTCCTCTGCTCCTTCCTCCTCTAACTCATCTGCTCCTTCCTCCTCTAACTCCTCGTCTCCTTCCTCATCCAATTCTTCCTCTGTCTCTTCACTTTCATTAAGTAAACCTTCATCCTTCCTACACTCTGCATCCTCCAGCGTTTGTTCTTCCTTCTCCTCACCTTCATCATCTGACACTACCATTTCATGCTTTCCTTCCTGCCTCTTCATCAGCTCTCTCTCCTCCCTCATTTCCTTTGTCTGCCCCTCTTTCCCTCTCTCATCCTCTTCCTGCTCCTTGCTCTGTTCTGTGCTGCTTTCAGGTTCAGTGTTTAACTTCAGACTTATGCTTGAATCAGTACCTCCTATTTGCTCCTGTGACGTCTGCCTGGAGGTTCCCACGACTCCAGGAGGAGCAGAGGAGGAGGTGGAGGAGATGGGGGTGAGGATGACAGGTCCACAGGAGTCCTGGATCAGGTTCTCCTCAATTAGTCTGGAGCAAACTGAGGTGTGGGAGCTGACCTCCACACAGGGCCAGGAGGAGTGTGTGTGAGTGTTGTGAGGTGTGTGTGCAGCAGTATGAGGTGTGTGTGCAGCAGCAGAGTGTGTGTGTGTGTGTGTGTAGATTCAGAGTGTGTGTGTGTGTTGTGAGGTGTGTGTGTAGATTCAGAGTGTGTGTGTGTGTTGTGAGGTGTGTGTGCAGCGGTGTGTGTGCCGGTCCGGGCTCGGTGCTGCAGACTGATGGACTGGGTTAAGGAGCCTCTCTGTGGGGAGAAGCGAGGCAGCTCCGTCAGCTCCACGTACTCGCCCTCCGAGTCCTCGCTGTCGCCGCTCGCTGCTGATTGGAGGAGCTCTACTTCCTGTCTTGAGGATCCCGGATTGGGATTAATCAACATATCTCCATCCTTAACGGACGACTCCTTCTCCTCCTTCGGGGAGGTCTGGGGCCGGCTGATGAGCTGTGGGTAGACCAGGTCCTCCCAGGGGACCCTGAAGACGTCTCCGCGGGCGGAGAGGAGGCAGCGCTCCAGCCTCGGCGCTCCTCGCTGCTCCCTCTCCCTGTTGACGGAGTCCAGCCAGGCCATGCTGAAGAGGGACCGCAGGGCTATCTCCGACATCTCCTGCTGCTCCACATGACGGCTGCCGGCGGACACGCTGCACAGGAGCAGGCGGGGGGAGGAGGTGACGGCTCTCCTGCAGGAGGCGCTGTGTGCTCGGGGAGGAGGAGGAGCAGCAGCGGGAGGAGAAACCAGCAGGTAGAAGTCTCCTGGACGGAGGAGGCGCTGGTCCAGAGGACAAAGCTGAACAACTACCTTCTCGTGGACGCACAGAGGCCAGCCTTCATGACGAAACAACAGACCACAGTACTGCAACTGAGGAGGAGGAGGAGGAGGAGGAGGAGGAGGAGGAGGAGGAGGAGGAGGAGGAGGAGGAGACAAAGAGAGGGATAAGGTTATATTAAAATGATTGACATTCAGGCTGTAACTTAGGATGTTAAACTGACTTCATAGAACATGTCTGCAGCAGTAGCAGGGTACCAACACATCTGTATCTTAACCACAGCAGCATCAAACAAACAGCTCTACATGTTCTGGACTCTGTTCACGCCTCACTTCCTGCTGTGACTGATCTTTGTGGGCGGGGCGACGCCCAACAGCAGCCAGGTGAGTGACGCTCCCAGAGACACCTTAACCAAACATGAGAAATGAGCCAACCAACGGCAAGAACAGGCCACAGAGTGAGTCATCAGAGAGTCCTGACTCACACACTGGAATGACCTCCTCAATCAGAGCCTCCTGTTTGTTCTTGTGTCCTTTGTCATCTTCATATCTAACTGCTTACTCATGACTGAAGGACAGATAGAACTTCACTGATCAACACGTGTTGCCTCTTCAGCTTCACGGCCAAAAAGAACTTCAGAATTTCAGGCTAATCGGCCCTACAGACTGGACGGTAGCCCCTACAGACTGGACGGTAGCCCCTACAGACTGGACGGTAGCTCCTACAGACTGGACGGTAGACAGGTAGCCCCTACAGACTGGACGGTAGCCCCTACAGACTGGACGGTAGCTCCTACAGACTGGACGGTAACTCCTACAGACTAGACGGTAGCTCCTACAGACTGGACGGTAGCTCCTACAGACTGGACGGTAACTCCTACAGACTGGACGGTAGCCCCTACAGACTGGACGGTAGCTCCTACAGACTGGACGGTAGCCCCTACAGACTAGACGGTAGCTCCTATAGACTGGACGGTAGCTCCTACAGACTGGACGGTAACTCCTACAGACTAGACGGTAGCTCCTACAGACTGGACGGTAGCTCCTACAGACTAGACGGTAGCTCCTACAGACTGGACGGTAGCTCCTACAGACTAGACGGTAACTCCTACAGACTGGACGGTAGCCCCTACAGACTAGACGGTAGCTCCTATAGACTGGACGGTAGCCCCTACAGACTAGACGGTAGCTCCTATAGACTGGACGGTAGCCCTACAGACTAGACGGTAGCCCCTACAGAGACGGTAGCCCCTACAGAGACGGTAGCTCCTACAGACTAGACGGTAGCTCCTACAGACTGGACGGTAACTCCTACAGACTAGACGGTAGCTCCTACAGACTGGACGGTAAGTCCTACAGACTGGACGGTAGCTCCTATAGACTGGACGGTAGCCCCTACAGACTAGACGGTAGCCCCTACAGACTAGACGGTAGCTCCTACAGACTGGACGGTAGCTCCTACAGACTGGACGGTAGCTCCTATAGACTGGACGGTAGCCCTACAGACTAGACGGTAGCCCCTACAGACTAGACGGTAGCCCCTACAGACTGGACGGTAGCCCCTACAGACTAGACGGTAGCCCCTACAGACTAGACGGTAGCCCCTACAGACTGGACGGTAGCCCCTACAGACTGGACGGTAACCCCTACAGACTAGACACCAGACACTAGACAGATCCAGGGCTACTCACGCAGGCATTTTGCTGGAGGTCCGTTAACAGTTGTTTTGCAGGCAGCAGGAAGTGGATTAGGTAGCGAAGGCCGTCTCCTCTGTAGCAGCTCTCCACCACGCTGAGGACCTGACAGAGGACGGTCGGGGATGTGGCCTGGAAGGGGGGGTAGAGGGCTGAGAGAGCAGTCTGGATGCACCGGTCCAAAGATTCAGAGTCCTGGGAGGAAAATGATGAAGAAAGGCAAAGGTCAGACTTTTAGCTTTACTGCACTCTTAATTTAGTTTGGTACACTTTCAACTTTAAATAATCAGTGACCCATCCTTTATCCTGGGTCCAGCTCCAAAAACCTTCTAAAAGGTTTAATATAAGATATAAATAATATTAATAAATAATTTAAGATAGCATTATCTAAAATAAGATAATTTAATATACAATAATATAAACTGAGATTAAAACATCTGAGAAGAGGGTTAAGATAAAACTATCTATCCCGAGGAAAGGTGGTGTTCAGACGTTGAGGTACAAAGTAAGAAAGAGTGCCAATAAAATCAAATAAAATGAAGATTGAGAAAGAGACAAAGATAAAGGGAGGTTAACGGTAACGAGGGTTAAGTCGTGAAAACAGTGAAAGCAGAGCAGGTGACGGACACAAACATCTCTGCTTCACCTTCTCCTCAGATAAAACTAGGACCACCAACCAGTCCCACCGACCAGTCCCACCGACCAGTCCCAGTCCCACAGAGCATTCAGACTATCCACAGCAAACAGCTGACGGCCGTCTGCTATAATTAGTCCACACTGATGTTACTGAACTCCAGTCAGCTGTTTGAACAGAACTCTCTCAGCCAACACTTCACTGATCAACACGTATATCTTCTTCAGCTTCACGGCCAAAAACAACTTCAGGATTTCAGGCTAACCGCCGGGCCCTGGAGGTGTGGCTGGGAGACCCCGTCTACAGGAAAGTAACTGGATCCACTGGTGTGGAGGCTGAGAGGAGACTGGTCAGGTAAAAATATCAGACGGCGACCGTCGTCTGGCTCCAGCCGGCTGAGAGAGATGACATACATTTAAAGTGCTGACTGTTTATGTGCAGCGTATATTTCTGTTTCTTCCTCCCTCTCTTCTTCTGTTGGCTCCTCTTTCATTAGGATGATAAAACCCATTTAATCTTCATTTAAACCTCATTTAAACCAGACAGACTGAGGCTTCACTCCTCATGACCTCCTGTAAACGTCTGTCAGATGAACCTCTCTCTTTAACTCGGTGTTCGATGGAGGATGAACAATAACTCTGCATGTTTTCACAGCAAACTGCTTGTTTATGTGTAAATATGTCGCTGCTATCATTCACACAGATCTGAGTCTCAAACTGTGACGTCACTCAAAGCCAAATCAGAGTTTGATAAACAACCCTGACGGATTCAAACAGTCTTTATTTGGTTGTTTTAGCAGCAGTTTTGTTGGCTGACACAAATGTATAGATTCCTACATTAGTGTTTCATTAAACTGAATATCTTTGGGTTGTGGACAAAACAAGACATTTAATCTAGAAAATAATCAACACTTCAGTCTACCTACATGGTATGTTGTGTACATGTTGTGTACA
>NC_072450.1:486059-503559 GCF_027596085.1 Anoplopoma fimbria | reverse complement strand
AGTACAGTAGTAGTAGTAGTAGTACAGTAGTAGTAGTACAGTAGTAGTAGTAGTACAGTAGTAGTAGTAGTACAGTAGTAGTAGTACTAGTAGTACAGTAGCAGTAGTACAGTAGTAGCAGTAGTAGTAGTAGTACAGTAGTAGTAGTAGTAGTAGTAGTAGTAGTAGTACAGTAGTAGTAGTAGTACAGTAGTAGTAGTAGTATCTGCTCTCGACTCCCTCAGTACTCATCATTGGTGCTGACACATTCCTGAACTCTTCAGACTCTCAGCCCCTCAACATGTCTGAACCTCTCTGATGTCTCCGTCTCAACACGTCTCTGCTCTCCACCACGCTGCTCCTATCTACAGCTCTATCTACATCTACAGCTCCTCTTCTATGTCCTCTGAGATCATCACCGTGAACACATGAACACATGAACACATGTTCTCTGAGCTCATACAGCTGTTCATCTGTAGTTCTACACGTTTAGTCCTACGATACCCTTTACAGTGGAGTTCTGTGAAAACACAAAGGGTTTCTTATCTCTTGTTTACGACTGAGCAGCTCGTTCTCCTTCACCAGCTGCAGGTTGGTCAACACATTTATCTGAAGGCCACATGAAACCAAAGATAAGACCGAAGAGATTTCAGGCTGCTCTTTGGTTTGGGCTTCATTGCAGCGTTTTGTGACAGGCTGGACGTCAGAACCAGCAGAACTCCAGAACAACAGTCACTTATGTGATCATCTGTTGTGAGAGTTCACATTTAACTGGTTTCATTCATGAGTGAACGGTGATCATTATGGAGTAGAAACATCGGCCTCCAGAGTCTAAAACAGGCAACAAACAGCCAGTCTGGAGCTGTTAGGAGGGTGGAGCTGTTAGGAGGGTGGAGGTCGTGTTCATCAGAACAGAGAATGCTTGTGCAGGTGGAGACTAACTAAACGACCTCCGTACGGAGCAGCAGAGACCGTTATAGAACGATCCATTTATCTGTTACCATGTCCCGTAAATAAAGCGCTCTATCAGATTGTTCTAAAACAAACAGAGGAGAGACAACGAGTTCTGACTGATGATGAAAGACACCGAGTCAGAGTCATTCAGGAATACCAGCCGTCAAAAAGTACCAAGATCTCAGTTAAAGTGTTAAAAACACTCTGTAACAGGAGAACATTGTGTTATATTCCATTTAATCATTATAAATCAAAGTACAACTAAGTTCATGTACTCCAGTACATCAAAGTACTGGAGTACATGAACTTAGTTGACACTTATGTGTACACTCTGTATTAATCAGGTTGGTATCACAGAGTGAGTCTGGAGGCCGGATCAGAGGTTCTGCCTCTTAGAATGAAGACATGTGGGCGTGTCTCTGCAGGTAAAGGTGAGGGGAGGATGAATGAAGGGAAGTCCAGTCTGAGAAACACATCCACTGATGTCTCTTCTGTCTCCATGACAACCAGGTAAACAGCTCAGATCCACATCACAAACTCACCCACCAGAAATGATCACACAACACATGATGTTGCTGCTGAAGCCGAGTCGGGGTGAAGTTCTTTGCAGATGACACTGTGTTCTCCCTGTGGTGTTGAATTCAAACAGATCAACACGAAGACAAGATGAGGACGAAGACTCTCGAAGGTAAAAGGTTGAGAGGAGTCAGTCGGGACTACGATAAAGATGATATGTAGTCTCTGATCAATGCTCCAATCAGAGAGAGGGGCTGGAGGTCACTGAAGGGGTTAACTACAATAAACCCAGCGGTCACATGACCTCAGGGTCCGCCTTCATTAACACGATATCCATCATCAACAGAGGAATGGAACCTCAGTCTAGAGGAACTACAGTGGATGTGTGATCCATAATCAATCAGAACAGGAATCAGGAACTATTTTCAGAGCCAACAACATCACTTCTCAAATGAGCTTCTGTCTTTATGAAGAGTTCTTCTGACAGAACTGCACATCTGAACCAGTGATTATGATACTGACCGGAGCAGAACAAAGGTTTGATACGGACGCGTGTTTCTGGTTCTCCAACATGTCACCTCCATATGAAAACACACCCAGTGACTGGATGTTCAATCACACACCGTCTCCATGGTAACAACAACCCAACACGTGTGTGACTCACGGACAGAAACAAGGCCTCAGGTGTCTATGACTGCGTTATAGTTCATGTTCATATTCCTCTATTGTTCCTGTTTACATGCAGCCGAACAAACTACTCCATCATCACAACGAACAGTTTCCATATTCATAGTGTCATATATATGAGTGTGCATGTAAACAAAGAACTGGATGAAAACCTTCAGGATTAAATTCAGTTTGAACCTCTGAAGTGATCACACACACACACACACACACACACACACAGACACACACACACACACACACACACACACACACACACACTCTGTTTAGCTTTGAAGCATTCACTGTGTCAGTAAACAAGATGAAACGTGTGTCAATGCTACACACTAAACCATAAAATACAAATAACTATAAATCCATTAATTAAGTAGATATGAATACTTAAGTGTTTCTATTTACTGCAGTACTCTGATCTGAACATCTAAATGAACCCTCTGAACCCTAAACCTGCCTCTGGGATGGGAAAGAAAAACTACATCACAGCAAGCTGTAAAAACGTCATTATCCTAGGATTATCATCTTTCCGATGGTCCTTGAACACATCATGTGTGACCCATTCTTCTGTCAAAAGAAGCAGCCTAAAGAAAAGCTTGATATCGTGATATTTCATGAAAAACATTTAATTCTGAGCTCCTCAGTGAAACTATGAAGACATGATTGATTCATCTGAGACCAACAGTCATGTGACAAGAAATCTGTGAAACTCTGACTGAACTTCAGGAAGTTAACACAGAGAGGAGAGGAGAGGAGAGAGAGGAGAGAGAGAGGAGAGGAGAGAGGAGAAGAGAGAGAGGAGAGGAGAGAGGTAAGGAGAGAAGAGAGGAGAGAGAGAGAGGAGAGAGGGAGAGGAGAGAAGAGGAGAGAGGAGGAGAGGAGAGCAGAGAGAGAGAGAGAGGAAGGAGAGGAGAGAGGGAGAGGAGGAGAGGAGAGAAGAGGAGAGGAGAGAGAGGAGAGAGAGGAGAGAGAGAGAGGAGAGAGGAGGAGAGAGAGGTAAGGAGAGAGAGAGAGGAGAGGAGAGAGAGGAGAGAAGAGGAGAGGAGAGGAGGAGAGAAGAGGAGAGGAGAGAAGAGGAGAGGAGAGAAGAGGAGAGGAGAGAAGAGGAGAGGAGAGGATGTAAATATGTCAATAGTTTCATTCATAGCTCGTATGGACACACTTATGGACGCTTGGATGTGGATATACAGATTCAATAGTTTTACAATTTTGTAAAACTAAATGATCACAAATATTCAACTTGTGTTTTTTTTCTTTTTTGTGATTTCTGTCATTCTGTGTTATTCTGATATAAAGACATGTTTGAGTTCTCTTCTTCTAGTCCTGATGTTCTGTTTCCATAGAGGACTTTATGTTGGAGAGAGAACCAAGAACAGAGAGAGATGTGACAGGAGCAAAGAAACAAACTGCTTCAGGGTTCAGAGGGTTAAACCACCTGGAGATCTGGTCCTAAAGACCCCATCACCTGTTAGTGTGGACCTGTGTGAAGCAGTTTAGATCAGGTCCAGCTCATCAACAACAGTTCAACCACACGGTGCTCTAACACACTGATCACGTCTGCTCGGATCAGAACCAGTAACCAGCAGCCGGCCTGGTCTCTGTTATCAGAACCAGTTATCAGAACCAGTAGGAACTAAAGGATTCTGTCCATCATCATCATCATCATCATCATCATCATCATGTCTCCACGGTGTCTCCGTGTCCACAGACAGTAACAAACACTGTGTCAATGCTCTGGACTTTAATCCACTTCAGTCCTGATCTCAAACCGGTTTCTCTGAAGTGAGAAAGAACACTTGTCGTGTTCTAACCCGAGCCTGGTGTCACGTTGCAGCTCTGATGTTCACTCTGGTTTACAGCCTACAAGCTCCATCTGATGAAGATCACATGTCTGCTGGTTATCCACACACAGCACACAGATCCATAATGTGAAGCAGACTCTCCCACTGTCTGTTTGATTGGCTGGTTCTACCTGTTGGATTACTCACATGTTCTGACTGTTTATTATTATTTACTGACAGACCAGTCTGTTTCTGTAGTAATGAATTCAGATTATAAGATAAGATAAGACTTTATTAGTCCCGCAGCGGGGAAATTTGCAGATTCAATCTGTAGGAAACTTTATTTAGGTTTATTTATCTGACAAACACTCACAACACAACACAACACAACACAACACAAACACACACACAACACAACACAACACAACACAACACACACACACACACACACACACACACACACACACACACACACACACACCACACACACACACACACACCACACACACCTCAGGACTAACGTTTGAAGTGTACACCTTGGTGGAAACCCTAAACCCTGCAGTCCCCTCCCCCCCCAACCAAACCCAACCAAACCAGCAGCTGTAGCACATGTAGTGTGTGTGTGTGTGTGTGTGTGTGTGTGTGTGTGTGTGTGTGTGTGTGTGTGTTTGTGTGTGTGTGTGTGTGTGTTTTGTGTTGTGTGTGAGTGTGTTGTGTGTGTGTGTGTGTGTGTGTGTGTGTGTGTGTGTGTGTGTGTGTGTGTGTGTGTGTGTGTGTGTGTGTGTGTGTGTGTGTGTGTGTGTGTGTGTGTGTGTGTGTGTGTGTGTGTGTGTGTGTGTGTGTGTGTGTGTGTGTGTGTGTGTGTGTGTGTGTGTGTGTGTGTGTGTGTGTGTGTGTGTGTTCTTACCATGGTGTCTGCAGTGTGTTGTCACTAGCTGTAGTGTATTCCACACAGAGGACATGTCTCTCTCTCTCTCTCTCTCTGTGTCTCTGTAGTGTGTCACTGTCTCTCGTCCCGTCAGGTCTGATTCTGTTCTAACTCAGTCCAGCCTCTCACATGTTAAGCCCCGCCCACCAGCTGTCACTCATGCATGTGTGGCTCCTCCCCCTCTCTGTCTCCCCCTGCTGGCAGTGTTTTGTCTCACAGACGCTCACAGTGATGTCCTGTTTACAGACTGAGACTGCTCTATTATTAATACATGTATGGACTGATAGTCCAGGTCTAGTGTTACCTCAGGGACACCATGAGGACACCACGAGGACACCACGAGGACACCCAGCAGCTGATCAATATTTCTACTGTGGATTCATCTGACATGTGACTTGTTTAGTCTGAACATGTTTCATTTATGAAGGATGGCTGTGTCTGTGAGTCTGTGATCAGCAACACCGGCGCACCCCAAGGAACTGTACTGGCACCGTTCCTCTTCACTCTCCACACCTCAGACTTCCGCTTCAACTCTGGTTCCTGCCACCTCCAGAAGTTTTCCGATGACTCCTCCATTGTTGGATGTATCACCAGGGACAACGAGGAGGAGTACAGAGGACTGATTGAGAGCTTCATCACATGGTGCAGCAACAACCACCTGAAGCTCAACATCAGCAACACCAAGGAGCTTGTGGTGGACTACCAGAGGAACAGAAGCCCCCCTGTCCCTGTTTTCATTCAGGGAGGGGAAGTGGAGAGGGTTGAGTCCTACAAGCACCTTGGGGTGCAGATCAACAATAAACTGGACTGGACACACAACACTGCCCTCTACAGGAAAGGACAGAGCAGGCTGTTCTTCCTGAGGAGGCTGAGGTCCTTCAATGTGTGCAATAAACTGCTCAAGGCATTCTACCAGTCTGTGGTAACCAGTGCCCTCTTCTTCTACCAGTCTGTGGTAACCAGTGCCCTCTTCTTCTTCTACCAGTCTGTGGTAACCAGTGCCCTCTTCTTCTACCAGTCTGTGGTAACCAGTGCCCTCTTCTTCTACCAGTCTGTGGTAACCAGTGCCCTCTTCTTCTACCAGTCTGTGGTAACCAGTGCCCTCTTCTTCTGCCCTCTTCTTCTACCAGTCTGTGGTAACCTGTCCTCTTCCTCTTCTTCTACCAGTCTGTGGTAGCCAGCGCCCTCTTCTTCTACCAGTCTGTGGTAACCTGCCCTCTTCTTCTTCTTCTACCAGTCTGTGGTAGCCAGCGTCCTCTTCTTCTCTTCTTCTACCAGTCTGTGGTAGCCAGCGCCCTCTTCTTCGCTGTAGCGTGCTGGGGTGGTGGCATCAGGACTGGAGATGCCAACAAGCTGGTGAGGAGAGCCAGCTCTGTGGTGGTCTGGAGCTGGACAGTCTGGAGTCAGTGGGTGAGAGGAGGATGAAGGCCAAACTCGGAGCCATCCTGGACCATCCCTCTCACCCTCTCCATGAGGAACTGTGGCAGCTGGGCAGCTCTTTCAGCCATCGGCTGATTCTACCAAAGAGCAGGACGGAGCTTCAGACGCTCATTTGTGCCCACTGCCATCAGACTGTACAACAACAGCAGAGACCACAGTCTGTCAACATGCTGACCAGCCCCCATGTGGATATAATGTACATTTTTTATTTGTATTTTATTTTTTTATTTTATTTTATTTTATTTTTATGTTTTTATTTTATTGTATAATATGTGTATTTATTGTCTGTGTAGTTGTATAGTATGTGTATTTATTGTCTGTGTAGTTGTATAGTATGTGTATTTATTGTCTGTGTAGTTGTATAGTATGTGTATTTATTGTCTGTGTAGTTGTATAGTATGTGTATTTATTGTCTGTGTAGTTGTATAGTATGTGTATTTATTGTCTGTGTAGTTGTATAGTATGTGTATTTATTGTCTGTGTAGTTGTATAGTATGTGTATTTATTGTCTGTGTAGTTGTATAGTATGTGTATTTATTGTCTGTGTATTGTCTGTGTAGTTGTATGTGTATTTATTGTCTGTGTAGTTGTATAGTATGTGTATTTATTGTCTGTGTAGTTGTATAGTATGTGTATTTATTGTCTGTGTAGTTGTATAGTATGTGTATTTATTCTGTGTAGTATTTATTGTCTGTGTAGTTGTATAGTATGTGTATTTATTGTCTGTGTAGTTGTATAGTAGTATGTGTATTTATTGTATTTATTGTCTGTGTAGTTGTATAGTATGTGTATTTATTGTCTGTGTAGTTGTATAGTATGTGTATTTATTGTCTGTGTAGTTGTATAGTATGTGTATTTATTGTCTGTGTAGTTGTATAGTATGTGTATTTATTGTCTGTGTAGTTGTATAGTATGTGTATTTATTGTCTGTGTAGTTGTATAGTATGTGTATTTATTGTCTGTGTAGTTGTTAGTATGTGTATTTATTGCTGCTGCAACACTTGGATTTCCCCCATGGGGATCAATAAAGGAATATAAAGGAATATAATTGACTCTGATGACAAAGAAGAGGAACAAAGCGTCACATCTCAACAGTTTATCCTGAGAGGACAAACTGTTCATCACAGAAGGTGCAGATTCATTTTCTTTGGAATCAACTAACTGATTAATCAGATCAATGATCAATGATCAGAATCAAAGTGCTGGTTGATGGACTGCTGCAGTGAAGCTCTGTGTGGGTGTAATATATGAACTGAATCCATTACTGCACCAACAGAGTCCACATGTACCAGAACCACTTTATAGTCTGGAACAAAGACCCCCAAAGCCCCCATTAAGAGTCCAGAGAGAGTCCAGTATGAGTCCAGTGAGAGTCCAGTATGAGTCCAGTGAGAGTCCAGTATGAGTCCAGTGAGAGTCCAGTATGAGTCCAGTGATGAGTCCAGTATGAGTCCAGTGAGAGTCCAGTATGAGTCCAGTGAGAGTCCAGTATGAGTCCAGTATGAGTCCAGTATGAGTCCAGTGTGAGTCCAGTATGAGTCCAGTATGAGTCCAGTATGAGTCCAGTGTGAGTCCAGTATGAGTCCAGTGTGAGTCCAGTATGAGTCCAGTATGAGTCCAGTATGAGTCCAGTAGAGTCCAGTATGAGTCCAGTGAGAGTCCAGTATGAGTCCAGTGAGAGTCCAGTGAGAGTCCAGTGAGAGTCCAGTATGAGTCCAGTATGAGTCCAGTATGAGTCCAGTATGAGTCCAGTGAGAGTCCAGTATGAGTCCAGTGAGAGTCCAGTATGAGTCCAGTATGAGTCCAGTGTGAGTCCAGTATGAGTCCAGTGTGAGTCCAGTGAGAGTCCAGTATGAGTCCAGTATGAGTCCAGTATGAGTCCAGTATGAGTCCAGTATGAGTCCATAAACCTTCAGTCCCAGCTGGTCTTTCACTGCAGCATCACCTCAGTGAGACCCTGAACTGGTCCAGGTTAACGTCCAGATGGCTCAGTTCCTGGGAACAGAGTCTGGTCTCCCTGCTCAGACTGGAAACCAGTTGCTGGTGACCAGTGACTCCCATCACACACACTCAGTGTGAATCCTCCTGTTGTCTGCAGACTGAAGACAGATGGTCTTTATGCTAATGAGTGCTTTGTGTTTTATAGACTCACACTGTTACGTTAAATGAGACCTTTACCTTTTAGTTTACACGCTGGAGACAAAGAGACAGACTTCAGGAGGTTAAAGTCAAATGTTTTCATATAAACTTCAGTTCAGTTGTTTGTCTTTCTTATTTTCTACATCTTAGATATTGAAGTTTGTTGTGCTTTAATAATAGACGTCATCAGAGATGTGAGATCAACACACTAACACACTAACACACTAACACACTAACACACTAACACACTACTACACTAACACACTGATACACTAACACACTAACACACTAACACACTAACACACTAACACACTACTACACTAACACACTGACTACAGACAACACACTACTACTACACTACACTTGTTTACACTAACACACTACTACACTAACACACTAATACACTAACACACTACTACACTAACACACTAACACACTAACACACTAATACACTAACACACTAACACACTAACACACTAACACACTACTACACTAACACACTAACACACTAACACACTACTACACTAACACACTACTACACTAACACACTAACACACTACTACACTAACACACTAACACACTAACACACTAACACACTAACACACTACTACACTAACACACTACTACACTAACACACTAACACACTAACACACTACTACACTAACACACTAACACACTAACACACTAACACACTAAGCAATACAATAGTTATAATAGTTTCTGTCTGTATATATAATATTTCAGTTACTGTGGATTCTTTACTGTGTTTTTATTGCTCATTTTCTTATTCATAATACTTATTTTGATCTTGTTTCTTTACTATGTCTCTTGTTTGTACTGTCCTCTGCTGCGGGACTAATAAAGGATTATCTTATCTTATAAAGCCAATAGAAACTTTAGAACCTTATCTTCATCGGATGAAGAACGTCTGTGATGGACTGTTTCACTGACTGATCTCAGCTCTGATCTGTGATGTCATCACGTCTTCACATCTGAACATGGACAGCTCAGCTCTCAGGCACAGAACAATACTAGAACCCTTACACTGATCAGAGACTGGAACCAGTGCTGAGCTCTGCTCTGTGCTGGTTTCCAGTGAATGATCACTTGCTTCCATTATTGGTTCAGTGATTGAAATATCTGCTGATCAGTTTCCTGCTGAACGACTCGATCAATGGTTCCAGCTGTAACCGCAGTGACCTCACATCTCTAAACCAATCAGATCACAGGACACATGTTCACAGGACACATGGTCACAGGACACATGTTCACAGGACACATGGTCACATGGTCACATGACACATGTTCACAGGACACATGTTCACAGGACACATGTTCACATGACGCAGTGATAGAAGCTGCTGGAGGCGTCACATGATGTCTGTTTAACTACAGCTCCATCACCTCCTTACAGCCGGAGGGCGGAGCTTCCTTTGATTCGGACCAATCAGCCGTGACCTCGACCTCCTCTGACACGGTCACAGCTGCAGCAGCAGATAATGAAGTTATCCTAATGGATCCATCTAATAAAGGATTATCTTATCTTATCTTATCTTATCTGAAGCCTGATTCATAGATCAGTTTATCTTCTGCTGCTTCATCATCCTCCGTTTGTTCCTCATGCTCCTCATGCTCCCCATGCTCCTCATGTTCCCCATGCTCCTCATGTTCCTCATGCTCCTCATGTTCCTCATGCTCCTCATGTTCCCCATGCTCCTCATGTTCCTCATGCTCCTCATGTTCCTCATGCTCCTCATGCTCCTCATGTTCCCCATGCTCCTCATGTTCCTCATGCTCCTCATGTTCCCCATGTTCCTCATGCTCCTCATGCTCCTCATGTTCCTCATGCTCCTCATGTTCCTCATGTTCCTCATGTTCCCCATGTTCCTCATGTTCCACATGTTCCTCATGTTCCTCATGCTCCTCATGCTCCTCATGTTCCTCATGCTCTTCATGTTCCTCATGTTCCTCATGCTCCTCATGTTCCTCATGTTCTTCATGTTCCTCATGTTCCTCATGCTCCTCATGCTCCTCATGCTCTTCATGTTCCTCATGTTCCTCATGCTCCTCATGTTCCTCATGCTCCTCATGTTCTTCATGTTCCTCATGTTCCTCATGCTCCTCATGTTCTTCATGTTCCTCATGTTCCTCATGCTCCTCATGTTCTTCATGTTCCTCATGCTCCTCATGCTCCTCATGCTCCTCATGTTCCTCATGCTCCTCATGTTCTTCATGTTCCTCATGTTCCTCATGCTCCTCATGTTCCTCATGCTCCTCATGCTCTTCATGTTCCTCATGTTCCTCATGCTCCTCATGTTCTTCATGTTCCTCATGTTCCTCATGCTCCTCATGCTCCTCATGTTCCTCATGTTCCCCATGCTCCTCATGCTCCTCATGCTCCTCATGTTCCTCATGTTCCCCATGCTCCTCATGCTCCTCATGCTCCACAGATCAGTCAGTGTGTCTGACATAAAGCTTATTTACACAGCACAGCTCTTATGAAGGTTCTTCATCCATCATGGTTCAATGCATTAATGAGGTCTTTGTTCTGATCAGGGTTCAGGTGTTCTCTCCTCTTATTGATGCTGGTTTCAAATACACGTCTTCATGAACACTCCTCTAAACGAAGGAGGAGCAGTGAGGAGCGTCTGAGGAGCGTCTGAGGAGCAGTGAGGAGCGTCTGAGGAGCAGTGAGGAGCAGTGAGGAGCAGCGAGGAGCGTCTGAGGAGCAGTGAGGAGCCGTGAGGAGCAGCGAGGAGCAGTGAGGAGCGTCTGAGGAGCAGTGAGGAGCAGCAAGGAGCAGTGAGAAGCAGTGAGGAGCGTCTGAGGAGCAGTGAGGAGCAGTGAGGAGCGTCTGAGGAGCAGTGAGGAGCAGTGAGGAGCAGTGAGGAGCAGTGAGGAGCGTCTGAGGAGCAGTGAGGAGCAGTGAGGAGCAGCGAGGAGCAGTGAGGAGCAGTGAGGAGCGTTTGAGGAGCAGTGAGGAGCAGTGAGGAGCAGCGAGGAGCAGTGAGGAGCAGTGAGGAGCGTCTGAGGAGCAGTGAGGAGCAGTGAGGAGCGTCTGAGGAGCAGTGAGGAGCGTCTGAGGAGCAGTGAGGAGCAGTGAGGAGCGTCTGAGGAGCAGTGAGGAGCAGTGAGGAGCAGCGAGGAACAGTGAGTAGCAGTGAGGAGCGTCTGAGGAGCAGTGAGGAGCAGTGAGGAGCGTCTGAGGAGCAGTGAGGAGCGTCTGAGGAGCAGTGAGGAGCGTCTGAGGAGCAGTGAGGAGTGTCTGAGGAGCGTCTGAGGAGCAGTGAGGAGCAGTGAGGAGTGAGGAGCGTCTGAGGAGGTTGTTTCACATTTATAGGGTGGAAATAAAACTCTTTAACATCTTAATATCAACGATATCAATAAATCTGTCTCATCTCTGAGCCTCAGTGTCTCTACTGTGAGAACTATATGTACTATATGTACAGTACTATATGTACTATATGTACAGTACTATATGTACAGTACTATATGTACTATATGTACAGTACTATATGTACAGTACTATATGTACTATATGTACAGTACTATATGTACAGTATTATATGTACTATATGTACTATATGTACTATATGTACAGTACTATATGTACTATATGTACAGTACTATATGTACAGTATTATATGTACTATATGTACTATATGTACTATATGTACAGTACTATATGTACTATATGTACAGTACTATATGTACAGTACTATATGTACTATATGTACAGTACTATATGTACAGTACTATATGTACTATATGTACAGTACTATATGTACAGTACTATATGTACAGTATTATATGTACAGTACTATATGTACAGTACTATATGTACAGTACTATATGTACTATATGTACAGTACTATATGTACTATATGTACAGTACTATATGTACTTGAGTAGTGTATGTATTTTGATCAGGTAGTGTTTTCTCAAATCGACGGCTTCTTCTTCTTCTTCTTCTTCTTCTTCTTCTTCTTCTTCTTCTTCTTCTTCTTTTTAAAAGCAAACTGAACCGGATGAAGAATTACCGCCAACCTCTGAGCAGGCTGATCACCACACAGTGAAGGTTTACTGTGTTTAATAGAGTTAAACTGGATTTAGACACAACATCCCGTCTGGTTCCACTAGCATGTCCACTGTCAGGAGGTCAGAGGTCACAGTCACATCTCAGTGTGTTTCCTCTGAGACGCTGAACCCAGATCAGCTCAACAGGCTGCAGCTCCGTTTCATCCTTCACACCTGGCTGATACATTCATCACACAAAGCCCAGGTGACCTTTGACCTTGGTTGTTGACTTTGGCGAGAGGAGGAGGAGCTAAGTCTGCTCCACTCGACTGAAGCGGGCTGTTCCCCTGGTTTAGGACCGAGAGGTCAAAGGTCAGCAGCATCGGGTCGTCTGTAATCGGAGTGAGAGCTCCGGAGCCACAGACGGCCTCGTGTTGGTCTCCAGAACCAGACTTCAGATCAGGTGAGGATCCAAAGAGAAGACCGCCATGGATCAATAAGTGACATTGAATGAACATCCACACATTCACTGTTAGAGCTGAGTCACAAAGATCAACACGGAACCATTATTCATAAACCTCCAGTTACAGAGACTCACTGTTTCACTCCTCAGAAACCAACGGAGGGTTAAAGGCTGTCAGAGTGTGAGTGTGTGTGTGTGTGTGTGTGTGTGTGTGTGAGTGTGTGTGTGTGTGTGTGTGTGTGTGTGTGTGTGTGTGTGTGTGTGTGTGAGTGTGTGAGTGTGTGTGTGTGTGTGTGAGTGTGTGAGTGTGTGTGTGTGTGTGTGTGTGTGAGTGTGTGTGTGTGTGTGTGTGTGTGTGTGTGTGTGTGTGTGTGTGTGTGTGTGTGTGTGTGTGTGTGTGTGTGTGTGTGTGTGTGTGTGTGTGTGTGTGTGTTCAGGGCCTGAAGCTGCTGCTTTAATCACTGAGTAAAGAGGAGGAAGAGCGTTTACTGTCTAACTACTTTATTGATCTGTCCACTAAAGACTAACAGGGGGGGGGTTCACTATGCCCCCCCCCCCCCCCCCCCATTTCTATTCAAGTCAGGACGAGATGAAAGTTTCCTCATTAGTGGGAACAAGAGGTGAAGAGAAGGTCGCTGGAGAGATTCCTGCCTGGTCCCAGTCTCATTACACAGCCCACTGCACACACACACACACACACACACACACACACACACACACACACACACACACACACACACACACACACACACACACACACACACACACACACACACACACACACACACACACACACACACACACACACACACAGACACACACACACACACACACACACACACACACACACACACACAGACACACACACACACACACACACACACACACACACACACACACACACACACACACACACACACACACACACACACAGACACACACACACACTCATGGCTGATCAAAGGTTAAAAACTATTTTCCAGACAGACACAAAGATCATAAGCATCAATCAGTTAACTAATCAATTAGAAAGTTAATCATCAACTGATCAATGAACCACTGGAGTCGTTCAGCAAAGAAAAACTTAACGAGACTTTAACTGAACAATCACACAAACATCCAGCTGTAAATGTTTAGTGCATGTTCAGGAAACGATCAGCAGACTGAGCTCCTGTCATCAAGAGGGGGGGGACCAGCCTCCATCTTGGCTCCAACATCACACTGTGGAGCCAGTTTCTCCCCTTCAGGCCTCAGACTGTCTGACTGTCTGTCTCTTTAACTTTAACACCTTCAGCACAAACACACATTTCAGCCACACAACAACTACAACAACTACAACTACTACAACTACAACAACAACTACAACTACTACAACTACAACAACAACTACAACAACTACAACAACAACTACAACAACTACAACTACTACAACTACAACAACAACTACAACAACTACAACAACTACAACAACTACAACAACAACTACAACAACAACTACTACAACTACAACAACAACTACAACAACTACAACAACAAACTACTACAACTACAACAACTACAACAACAACAACAACTACAACAACTACAACAACTACAACAACAACAACTACAACAACTACAACAACTACAACAACAACTACAACAACAACTACAACAACTACAACAACAACAACAACTACAACAACAACAACAACAACAACAACAACAACAACAACAACTACAACAACTACAACAACAACTACAACAACAACAACAACAACTACAACCACAACAACTACAACAACTACAACAACAACAACAACACAACTACAACAACTACAACAACAACTACAACAACAACTACAACTACAACAACAACAACAACAACAACTACAACAACAACAACAACAACAACAACAACTACAACAACTACAACAACTACAACAACAACAACTACAACAACAACAAACAACAACAACTACAACAACAACAACAACTACAACAACTACAACAACAACAAACAACAACAACTACAACAACAACAACTACAACAACAACAACAACAACAACAACAACTACAACAACAACTACAACAACAACAACTACAACAACAACTACAACAACAACTACAACAACTACAACAACAACTACAACAACTACAACAACAACAACAAACAACAACTACAACAACTACAACAACAACTACAACCACAACAACTACAACAACAACTACAACAACTACAACAACAACTACAACAACTACAACAACAACAACAACTACTACAACAACTACAACAACTACAACAACTACAACCACAACAACTACAACTACTACAACAACAACTACAACAACAACAACAACAACAACAACAACAACAACAACTACAACAACAACTACAACAACAACAACAACAACTACAACAACTACAACAACTACAACAACAACAACAACAACTACAACAACTACTACAACAACAACTACAACAACAACAACCACAACAACAACAACAACAACAACAACTACAACAACAACAACAACAACAACTACAACAACAACAACAACAACAACAACTACAACAACAACAACAACAACTACAACAACAACAACTACAACAACAACAGCAGCAGCAACAACCACAACAACAACCACAACAACAACTACCACAACAACAACCACAACAACAGCAGCAGCAACAACTACCACAACAACAACAACAACAACAACAACAACTACAACAACAACAACAACAACAACTACAACCACAACAACTACAACAACCACAACAATAACAACAACAACAACTACAACCACAACAACTACAACTACAACAACTACAACCACAACAACAACCACAACAAGAAGAGCAGCTGATCAGATGTCCCGCCCTTTGGTCAGCAGATGAAGATGTGTCCAGAGGACTCTGACTCTGTCCTCAGGGTTAAAGATCCACATGTGACACATTGTGAACCTCCTCTCACAGTCCGACACCTTCACCTCTCCACAACAAACACCTCTTAAGAAAGCTCCAGGAGGTCCAGGACAGGAGAACTGTGCTCAGAGGGACTCCTTCAGGTCCCTGAACCACAGCTTGAGAACCAGTGCATTGAGGTGCAAATGTCTCTTTTCTCTCTATTCGGTGCACAGAGCAGCACCAGCACAGAGCGTCCTCTCAGAGTGAAGGCTTTAGGAGTCCAGAACAACCACAGAGGAGGAAACAGCACCTGGAACGTATCTCATCAGAGTGAAACACCAAGAAACATTTCTGATGTCTTCAAACAGAAAACCTGAAGAGATCAATAAAGTACAGAACACCTTTAAAGATCACATGCACACATGAACAGAATGGAGGTAAAGACTCACACAGTGTGCAGAAGCAGCAGCAGGCTGCCGGCTCAACGAGCAAGGCACTTACCCTCTGTGACCGGAGTACGACTCCACTCAGCTCCTCTCACACCGGATGGGAAGTAATCCCAACTGAAACACCAACGAGGACAACGAGGACCAACTGGGAACGGAGAAATACTGTGGAGAGCATCTGTGACTGGAGAGAGAGAGAGAGAGAGACAGTAGAGAGAGAGAGAGTCTGATAGAGTCTGATAGAGTCTGATAGAGTCTGATAGAGTCAGATAGAGTCAGATAGAGTCAGATAGAGTCTGATAGAGTCAGATAGAGTCAGATAGAGTCAGATAGAGTCAGATAGAGTCAGATAGAGTCTGATAGAGTCAGATAGAGTCTGATAGAGTCAGATAGAGTCAGATAGAGTCTGATAGAGTCAGATAGAGTCTGATAGAGTCTGATAGAGAGAGAGGAGCTCCAGCAGTGAGAGTTCAGTCAGAAATAACAAGCTTGTGTTCACAGAGACGCTTCCTGACAAAATATCAGCCTACAGGCTCAGACAGCTCCACCCACTCTCTCTCTCTCTGTGGGTCTCTATGTCTCTCTCTCTCTCTCTCTCTCTCTGTGGGTCTCTATGTCTCTCTCTCTCTCTCTCTCTGTGGGTCTCTATGTCTCTCTCTCTCTCTTTTGTTGAAGCATGAGAGTCTCTATCAGATTCTCTGAGTTCACCAAACAGCTGGTAACACACACACACACACACACACACACTCACACACACACACACAGACACACACACACACACACACACACACACACACACACACACACACACACACACACACACACACACACAGTGTGAGTGTTGGCAGCAGGTTGCAGGACATTCTTTGGAGGGTGAACTGAATCTTTAAATAGTGCAGAGGAGTGAACACCTTCACCAGGGTGAGACCTGAACTCGGTCCAGATGTTAGGAGTGTGTTTGTAGGAGCTGCTGCTTCAGAGTCACTGTTAGCTCCTGTGAGTAGCTACTAAAAGCTAACAGGTGAATGGACAGTGAAGAGTGCAGACCATGAACACATGAAGTGTCTAGCGCTCTCCACCTGGAGGACATGTGAACGTTATGAGAGCTGCTTATTTTCATATCTGTGCTCAGCTCTTTCACAAAGGTCACACTGTGGTTTGAGAAGCTTTAACACGGTCAGCTGGTCTGAGAACAGGAACGCTTCATTCCACCGGAGGAAAGAAAAACAGGTGAAGTGCAGAGCGCTGTTTTTATTTCACCAGACAGC
>NC_072450.1:471059-481059 GCF_027596085.1 Anoplopoma fimbria | reverse complement strand
CATCTTCGTCATCATCACCATCATCATCATCATCATCATCACCATCATCATCATCATCATCATCATCATCATCATCATCATCATCACCATCATCATCACCATCATCTTCATCTTCATCACTATGTAGTTTATTCACTTTCAAACATTCACGAGAGCAACAAATGTGGATTCATCCACCACTGAAATTAACTTAATTGATTGATCAATCAATCAATTAATCTATCTCCAGGCCATGAAGCCCTACACCCCCCCACCACTCCTCTCTGCTGCCTCGGGGTGACTGGTTGCCCCGTCGCTCAGAGGTCCCTGCAGCCGATCCACCCGGTCACAGCTTCTTCCTGTCCTGACCCCTCAGTGGAGGAATGAACTCCCCACTGACCTCAGGACAGCAGAGTCACTGCCCATCTTTAACCTCACCTCTTCAAGAAGTAAAGAAGGAAAGAAGTAAAGAAGTAAAGAAGGAAAGAAGTAAAGAAGTAAAGAAGTAAAGAAGTAAAGAAGGAAAGAAGTAAAGAAGGAAAGAAGGAAAGAAGCAAATAAGTACTACCCTCTGCCTTCCTCGTAGCACTTATTGTATTCGTAGTAATTTGCCTCTGCACTATACTTTTGCTCTGGTTTATGCTTTAAGATGCTTGTTTAAGAAAGGAGATGCACTTATGACTTCTGGTGACTAGTAGTTCTCTTGAATACCTATGTTGAATACACTTCCTGTAAGTCGCTTTGGATAAAAGCGTCTGCTAAATGACTGTAATGTAATGTAATGTAATGTAATGTAATGTTATTGATTGATTTATCTGGATGTATTCTAAAATGCAGCACATTGAGCTCTCTAGGCCACCGTACATTACAGCTTTTTGGCTCTCAGTCTGTCTGCTTCACTCAACAACCTGTCCACCAGGGGGCGACTCCTCTGGTTGTATAGAAGTCTATGAGAAAATGACTCTACTTCTCTCTTGATTTATTCCCTCAGTAAACATTGTAAACATGAGTTTATGGTCTCAATCTCTAGTTTCAAGTCTTCTTCAATACAGCATGATGTTCATTTAGTAAATGATGCTCCATTTAGAGTCAAACAGACCATAAAGCAGGGGATGCTTTAGGGCGGGGCTACACACTGACTGACAGGTCGACACCAGAGACGTATACGCCGTCTCTACGTCACTCCTCCTCACTCCATATATGGTCACTTCCTGTTCACTGGCTGAAAAAGAACAACATGGCGACAGCTGTAATCCAAGATGGCGACGGCGAAACTGCAGAACTCAAGGCCTCAAAACATCTGTACACAAACCAATGAGAGCCGTAACCATGACTACGTCCACTTCTTACACACGGCTTATGGTCTGCATGCTCTGAGGCGGGTCAGAAGGTTTCACTGGGACCAGCTTAAGCCCAGTATAAAGACTTGAGTATTTGTGTTCCAGTTAAAGGTTGAGAAGCTGATCAGTGCAGCTTGTGAACATGAGCGTGAATGTAATCAGCCTGTGGTCGGCTTCAGAGCCCTGCATCTAAACCAGTGAACACTTCTGTGTCACATGCAGACAGCCGCAGCCTCTGATTGGCTCCCGTCTGCTCTGTATAATTAGTGCAGCGTGAGGCGAGGATGACAACACGTCTATAAACACGTCTCTCTGCTCTGATGGAAAATCACTGCTGAGCTCAACAACACAGCTCATCACACAGGAATGTGAGCCGGCTTCACACCTCGCTGAACAACTCACAGCCGGCCAATCAGGAGCGGCGTCCAGCCCGCAGATAAGCCCTCACAGAATAGCTGCATTCTGGGCCGGCCGGTCCGAGGCCTGCCCTCCTGTTTCCATAGAAACACAGCCACGCCCCCACGTGGTTATTGACATGTGAATCATCACTAGAGCTCATGTACAAACATAAACAGGAAACATGTTGTGGTCCACGTTCATGTGGATGGTAACTAAATATTACTGTGGTTATTGATCTGATAAAGCAGAGCCATGCTGCTGACGGGACGCCACTTCTAACCTGGTTCAAGGGGGAACGTGACATCATGACCTTTGATGACCTTTGATCAAACAAGCAGCCGGACGTGGACGAGAAGAACTGAGAGAGCTGGTGACGCCAAACAGGAATAAAAGCAGCTCTCATCATAAGAAACCGTGTGTTCAATAAAGTATTCAGTATTCTACATTCTATAAAACATGAACTCATCTTCATCAGAGACTAGAAAAGCATAAATGATCTCCTGATCTCATATTTCTGGAGGATAACGATGGTCAGTAAAACTTTATTTACACTGTGATGGTTAACGATAACCTGTGGGATCAATCCGTGAGGGGCTCAGTACTGATCACGGATCAATAACGGTCCGTTACACCACTAAGGGCAGAAGTGATGAAGTCATAAAGAATAAACTGTGTTAGCTGAAAGGAAACGTTCTTTTAATCAAACTGCTCCAGAGTGGGTTTGAATCTCAAACAGAGATGTGATGGAGAACATGAAGCACTCTGAAGAGTCTCTACAGCCAGGTGATCCTGAACGTCATCAGCAGGTAGACCTTCTAGACTGTCAGCAGGTAGACCTTCTAGACTGTCAGCAGGTAGACCTTCTAGACTGGTGGAGAAAATGATTCCATCACAATCTGTGTTGATGATATGTTCACCACACGGGTCAACTCCCTGATATGATGAGAGAACCACATCGATATATAACATAATGATCATCATATAATGATGCTTTATAGAGATGATTTCACTTCCATGTTCAGATGAAGTGTCCACAGTGAAGCTCAGAGTCAGCAGCTGAAGCAGAGAGAGTGTTTCCTCTCTGTTTACGGCTGGCCTGCTGTCTGACTCAACCAACAATTACTGTGATTTACTGTGATTTACTGTGATTTATGATTTACTGTGATTTACTGTGATTTACAGCCAAAGGTGAGGCTGCTGCTGCTGGATACACAAACATTTACATCCACTTAGCAGCAGAGTGGAAACAGAGCTGCTGACCAGCAGCACAGAGAGGTCCACCTCTTTCCTCCAACAGTCTTTGTTGCTCTGGTTCAAGTCCAGACCTGCAGCTCCGTGACGACCAGTCTCTCAGAGGCTTCAATCACATTTAAAACGTAGCTACAAACATGCTGTACAGAAAACAGCAGGCCGGATCCCTCTGATCTCAACGGGGCTGAAGTGAAGCTATATTGTGTTTTAAACAAGCAGCAACCTCCGGATCAGAGAAGAGAAGCCTGCAGCTCATCAAATGACCACTAGAGGCTCCGACACAGACCTCTGTGTGAAATGAATAACTTTACGGTCGATACAAACAGTTTCATTCGCTTTGTGTTTGGTGTGAACACAGCATTGGAACCTGTCGTCATGGTGACAGACGGGACGCCCTCTTTAAGCTTCACAACGTCTCTAGAGGCGTAGTGCTTCCTGGCTGACTTTCATGTCACCAGCTGGTCCACCTTAAAGGTCAGTCCACCTTAAGTCAGCCTGAATCAGAGCTGTTGCTAATGGTAATCCTCTGATGTAAAGTCAGGCGGGGGGGGGTAAATCAATTCAGCATAGTAAGGCGTGTTTGAGTGGGGATAGTGTTGATACATGAGCACCAAGCATTCATATTCATTACATCAACTATAAACATAGCAATTTGGAACGCCGGGATTAACCAGTTTACCCTGAATGTGTTCATACAGGTCACGGGTTCATAACTGTGGTTACGTTAAGAAGAAGGTGGAACCTCCTCACGTGAGTCACCTAGAAATATCATGATGTGTTCAAATGTCATCTGGTAAAACGTAGTGCTGGTGATAAACTAGAATAAATCCAGTAGTTTGATTCTACTTTTTCTTTTGGGATTGTTGGTTTTTTGCAGCAGCGTTGTTGAAAAGAATTTCACTCTCCACTGTAAACGTTGATCATAAAGAGGTGAAACTACTCCATCAGTGATGAACACGGACTGAGGATCTGTCCTCTGATCTCCTCAGTCGTGGTCTGAGGCTCAGAGGTCATCAGACTGACGGAGGGTCAGGATGTGACTCGGGGGATAAACTCTGAGCAGCTGTAACAGCTGAGGGCTTAGAGGAGCCACAGACCTGAGAGCAGTTGTTGTGAAACAGCTCCAGTGTCTGCTGGACTGGTTTCCATCACAGCCAGACCTGCAGCTCTGAGCAGAACCCCGAGCACTGTAAGTCACGAGTGTTTGGAATCAATCGATCCAGAGGAATCTCTTAACGTTAACACAACACACGTAAGAAGGGTTCCCCACAACTCTGGTCTAGACGGGTCCGGAGTTAACGTTCTGCTATCGGTTCTTTAGGAGAGAACACACAGATCCACAGGTTCTACGTGTTCCTCCAGTAGACTCTGAGAACTCTGGTTGTCTCACTAGTGAAGGAGAACATCAGCCTGCAGGAATGATCGGTTTATACTGTTTGCAAGGTAACGGTAGTCTGATCAGAAGAACAGGATCATCACAGATAATCAATGATTATTGATCAGCTGATAATGAGTTGTTTTGATGCTCAAGAAAGATTATTCGTTGACATACAAGAATAATAAAGAAATGTTGACTCTTCATTAATGGGCTTTCTTTGTCACTAAATGATTTAAAAGAACCGATAAGTTGTATTGATTAGTGTCCTACTATTGGTAGACACTGGCCTTCAGGATGGCAATCAGGATTTGCATTAGAGAAAAACCAATAAATCAATTAATCAACTGATCATTTCACATCTACTACACATCACATCCCCTCCACCTGTAGGAGACGCTCAGAATCCTGTAGAAGCAGATCAATAATCACCATCAATACATTCTGAACAGTATTAGTACACTGTAGTATTAGTGAGGTTTCTTGTATCAGAGTATTAGTACACTGTAGTATTAGTGAGGTTTCTTGTATCAGAGTATTAGTACACTGTAGTATTAGTGAGGTTTCTTGTATCAGAGTATTAGTACACTGTAGTATTAGTGAGGTTTCTTGTATCAGAGTATTAGTACACTGTAGTATTAGTGAGGTTTCTTGTATCAGAGTATTAGTACACTGTAGTATTAGTGAGGTTTCTTGTATCAGAGTATTAGTACACTGTATCAGAGTATTAGTATTAGTGAGGTTTCTTGTATCAGAGTATTAGTACACTGTAGTATTAGTGAGGTTTCTTGTATCAGAGTATTAGTACACTGTAGTATTAGTGAGGTTTCTTGTATCAGAGTATTAGTACACTGTAGTATCAGAGTATTAGTACACTGTAGTATTAGTGAGGTTTCTTGTATCAGAGTATTAGTACACCAGGTTTCTTGTATCAGAGTATTAGCCCTAGTATTAGTATCTTGTATCATTTAGTACATGTAGTTAGCTAGTATTATGCTAACACGTAATTAGCACACTGCCCTACATATCAACAGACATTAGTACACTGTAGTATTAGTGCTAACACGCTAACATGCTAACACGCTAACATGCTAACACGCTAACATGCTAATATGCTAACATGCTAACATGCTAGTAAGGGACATTGCAGCAGAGCATCCAGACACTCACCCTACTGTCCCGTTGATTACTGACCGAGAACCTGACCGGAGATTATGCTAGCTAACAGAAGCTAACAGAAGCTAACGGCTAACGTTAGCATCACACATGAACATGAACACATGAACATGAACATGAACACATGAACATGAACACATGAACACATGAACACATGAAAACATGAACATGAACACATGAACACATGAACATGAACACATGAACACATGAACACATGAACATGAACACATGAACATGAACACATGAAACATGAACACATGAACATGAACACATGAACACATGAACATGAACACATGAACAAACATGAACACATGAAAACATGAACACATGAAAACATGAACACATGAACATGAACACATGAAAACATGAAAACATGAACACATGAACACATGAACACATGAACACATGAAAACATGAACATGAACACATGAACACATGAACACATGAACATGAACACATGAAAACATGAACACATGAACATGAACACATGAAAACATGAACACATGAAAACATGAAACATGAACACATGAACACATGAACATGAACACATGAAAACATGAAAACATGAACACATGAACATGAACACATGAACACATGAAAACATGAACATGAACACATGAACATGAACACATGAAAACATGAACACATGAACATGAACACAAGAACACATGAACATGAACATGAACACATGACAGATGAACATGAACACATGAACACATGAAAACATGAACACATGAACATGAACACATGAACACATGAACATGAACACATGACACATGAACATGAACATGAAAACATGAACATGAACACATGAACACATGAAAACATGAACATGAACACATGAACACATGAACACATGCAAACATGAACATGAACACATGAACACATGAACACATGCAAACATGAACACATGAACATGAACACATGAACACATGAACACATGAACATGAACACATGAACACATGAAAACATGAACACATGAAAACATGAAAACATGAACACATGAATATGAACACATGAACACATGAAACATGAACACATGAACACATGAACACATGAACACATGAACACATGCAAACATGAACATGAACACATGAACACATGAACACATGAATATGAACACATGAAAACATGAACATGAACACATGAACACATGCAAACATGAACATGAACACATGAACACATGAACATGAACACATGAACACATGGAAACATGAACACATGAACACATGAACATGAACACATGAACACATGAAAACATGAACATGAACACATGCAAACATGAACACATGAACATGAACATGAACAAATGAACACATGAACACATGAACAGGTGAACACATGAACACGTGAACAGGTGAACACATGAACGCATTAACATGTGAACACATGAACGCATTAACACATGAACACATGAACATGAACACATGAACACATGAACACATGAAAACATGAACACATGAACAGATGAACACATGAACATGAACACATGAACATGAACACATGAACACATGAACAGGTGAACATATGAACAGGTGAACACATGAAAACATGAACACATGAACAGATGAACACATGAACATGAACACATGAACACATGAACACATGAACACATGAACACATGAAAACATGAACACATGAAAAGGTGAACACATGAACATGAACACATGAACACTGCTGTTTAACTTTACTGGTATTATTATATTTTACTAAATTATCTAATTTATTTATTTATATAATTTATTTTATTTATATAATTTATTTTATTTATATAATTTATTTTATTTATATAATTTATTTTATTTTATTTATTTTATTAATGTCTCACTGTTGAGATTTCTGTTGTTTTATTGCTTTTGCAGTTTTGTAAACTCTGTTTTTAAAGGTTCTGTATAAATGAAGTTATTATAATTCTTATTATTATTAAAGTGCCTGAAACTGTTCTTTACTTCATGTTCGTTTGATCAGCTGATGATCAGCTGGTGTTCACTCTTGTTGAGGTTGAGTTGTACTGAAGTTTAATAAGTAAATGTGAGTTATTTGTGAGCAGCCGGTCTATGTTTATTAATAAACCCACATAAATATTTAATTTATGTAAATTAAGCAATAACACAGTTTATCAATCATCTATCAAAAGTCTGCACTGAGTTCAGGAAACGTAGCAAGAAATGTACTCAAGTATGAGAAGTATGAGAAGTAAAGGACGTTCTTTAATAAACGTTTCAACACAATCAGAGTGAATCTGTATTGAACCTCAGATCAGTAATACCTCATTAATAATAAAGACCTGAGCAGAGAAGGACGTCTGTCTGTTGATATCTTTATTGTCTGCATGAACTCCAATACTTCACATTCTGGAGGAGTTATTACTCGATACACGTGAAGAGTTATGACCAGTAACTCCATCAGATAGGAGTCAACCCAGAATGTACAGAGTAAAGCAGCACAGGCTGCTTCAGCAAAGACACACAGTCATTCAGAAAAACACAGACACAGACAGACAGACAGACAGACAGTCAGACAGACAGTCAGACAGACAGACAGACAGACAGACAGTCAGACAGACAGACAGACAGACAGTCAGACAGACAGACAGACAGACAGACAGACACACAGACAGTCAGACAGACAGACACACAGACAGACAGACAGACAGACAGACAGACAGACAGACAGACAGACAGACAGACAGACAGACACTCCTGATTCAGATGAAGGAGATTAAAACAGTGACTGGATGAAACACGTCCAGGTCTCTGTGGTGGAACCAGACCAGTAACCCCCCCTCACTGCTGGTCTGGTGTCAGCTCCGGTTCCAGGCCTCGCTACAAGCAGCAGCATGTTTGTGTGACGACAGACAGGAAACCAGAACTCCGGTTCAGCAGGAGCTTAACATACAGACTCGTTTATTGCTGCAGCACACATCACATCAGTGCTACTGACTCTGTTGTTCTCACTCATTCATGTGTTGGGATGCTGCGTTCAAGTCACGTGGAAGTTTACATAATCATCATCCAAGTTGTGAATATGTCTGGAGCTCTGATCTCTGAACTGTCAGTGAGGTAGAATGACTTTATAAATACCCATGTGTGGTTTTCTAGTTTCAGTGAGGAGTCTGAAATAAAGTGTTTATTCTCTGATATAAAATATGTCAGTAAACGCCCCTCTGGTGAATCTGAATGACACGACTATCGGTCACAGAGTCATGTGACCGCGGTGGAGTTCATCTATAGGCTAACGTTAGCTTTCTACTGTACACATCAAACATAAAGGTGGAGTTCATCTGTGAAGATTGTCTTCATGAACTACACCTGAAAGAATCATCAACGTTTGACACAGAGTCATTTCTGTAATAATCCAGAATCTAAAGGAAGAATCTGATTGGCTGTTTGTGGAGGAACCAGTGATGATGACTTCCTGTTTGACGACAGAAATACGTCATCCTGCAGAATTGATGTAAAGCTCTACTTCCCCACGGGACCTGAACGCAGCATTAGTGTGTTAGTGATGTTGGAGTGAACACCTTCTGTCCGCCTTAGTGACATTGGTGTAGTTGTGTCGTTGTGTTGTTTGTGTAGATGTGTAGTTATGTTGTGATGTTGTGTAGTTGTGTCGTTGTGTAGTGTGTCATTGTGTCTTTGTGTAGTTGTGTAGTTGTGTCGTTGTGTAGTTGTGTAGTTGTGTAGTTGTGTAGTTGTGTAGTTGTGTGTTGTGTAGTTGTGTCGTTGTGTCATGTTGTGTGTGTGTAGTGTGTGTGTGTCGTTGTGTAGTTGTGTGTTTGTGTTGTGTCGTTGTGTAGTTGTGTCGTTGTGTAGTTGTGTCGTTGTGTCGTTGTGTAGTTGTGTAGTTGTGTAGTCGTGTCATTGTGTCTTTGTGTAGTTGTGTCGTTGTGTCGTCGTGTAGTTGTGTCGTTGTGTAGTTGTGTAGTTGTGTAGTGTGTATTGTGTCTTTGTGTAGTTGTGTAGTTGTGTCGTGTCGTTGTGTAGTTGTGTCGTTGTGTAGTTGTGTCGTTGTGTAGTTGTGTAGTTGTGTAGTTGTGTAGTTGTGTCGTTGTGTAGTTGTGTCGTTGTGTAGTCGTGTCGTTGTGTAGTTGTGTCATTGTGTAGTCGTGTAGTTGTGTAGTTGTGTCGTTGTGTAGTTGTGTCGTTGTGTAGTTTGAGCAGGCTGATCTGAGAGCAGCTCTAACATTCAGTGAAACACATTCTTTGGATAAACAGGAGACAAACAGCTGGAGGAAGAAGCTGTGGACGTTCTGATGGACGGAGACACACACACAGCAACACACAGCAACACACAGCAACACACAGCTACACACAGCTACACACAGCTACACACAGCTACACAACACACCGTAGAAATGTTCTCTATGCTTTTTACACACTTTGGTCCTTTAAAATAAAACACTCTGTAGATCTGATATATTTGCAGTTTTACAAAATACATTTTTAGATTTGAGATGAGCAGCTGTGACGACATAAAT
>NC_072450.1:453559-461059 GCF_027596085.1 Anoplopoma fimbria | reverse complement strand
CAACGACGGACCCAGTGACCTTAGCAACACGCCTGAACACCTTAGTACCTCCTAGCAACCGACTATCAAGCCTTAGCAACACGCCTGAACACCTTAGTAACCTCCTAGCAACCGACTATCAAGCCTTAGCAACACGCCTGAACACCTTAGTACCTCCTAGCAACCGACTATCAAGCCTTAGCAACACGCCTGAACACCTTAGTAACCACCTAGCAACCGACTATCAAGCCTTAGCAACACGCCTGAACACCTTAGTAACCACCTAGCAACCGACTATCAAGCCTTAGCAACACGCCTGAACACCTTAGTAACCACCTAGCAACCGACTATCAAGCCTTAGCAACACGCCTGAACACCTTAGTAACCACCTAGCAACCGACTATCAAGCCTTAGCAACACGCCTGAACACCTTAGTAACCACCTAGCAACCGACTATCAAGCCTTAGCAACACGCCTGAACACCTTAGTAACCACCTAGCAACCAAACTAACAACCCTTAGCAACCAGTCTGTACTCCATGGCAACCTCCTAGCAACCAACTCACTACCTCTAGCAACCAGTCCGGTGGTTGCTAAGCATGTTGAGACAAAAGGCAGATTTTGATCTTTAGCTAAGGATGTGGCTACCTTTGTTAGCTTTCACATGTTACTGGTCACAGTGGTCTTATTGACTGTACTGGTCTTAACTGGTTGTAATAGTCTTACTGGTTGTACTGGTTTTGACTGGTTGTAATAGTCTTACTGGTTGTACTGGTTTTGACTGGTTGTAATAGTCTTACTGGTTGTACTGGGTTTGACTGGTTGTAATAGTCTTACTGGTTGTACTGGTCTTGACTGGTTGTAATAGTCTTACTGGTTGTACTTGACTGGTTGTAATAGTCTTACTGTACTGGTTTGACTGGTTGTAATAGTCTTACTGGTTGTACTGGTCTTGACTGGTTGTAATAGTCTTACTGGTTGTACTGGTCTTGACTGGTTGGGGAGACTTACGACAGAATGGCGGACAAGGAGAAGAGCTCGGCGGTCAGGTAGGCGAGGTAGACCAGCAGGAAGACGAAGAGAGGCTCGATGATCCGAACCTTCTTGGTGAAACGAGTGATGAAGCCGAGGATGACGGCGAAAACCAAACCCACCAGAGTTCCCCCAATGCTGACGATGAGGAAGGAGGCTGCAGAGGAAGAGGAGGAGGAGTGAGGCGAGGAAGAGGAAGAGGAAGATCTACTTCTGATTGTGATTCTTTGAGTGAACTCACCGACTCCTTTGAAGTAATCTGCCGTCTGAACGTTCTCCACTCCGACTTCCACAAAGGAGATGTAGACTTTATATAAAACCTGGAGACCAGAGAGAAACTTTAAGATCAGAAATCACATCTTTTTTATTTAACTCATTCGTTTCCAGAGACTTTAAACCGTCAGTGTTTCCTGAAGTCAGAGGGTCATGACAATTCAACAGGAACTGATAAGTCATGTATCACAATGGGAGAATGAGTCATTTAAACTTGTAGAAAGTTACAGAAGGTGTTCTTTATGAGTCTGTTACAACACTGAAGATGAATGGTACAGAAGAAGCTCCGCCTCTTTCCTTCTCTCAGTTTTCCCACACTCTGGATCGTCCACTTGTTGGTGGGATTAGCTCGTTCTCATTCTGAGTGCTGCTGAGGATTAGAAAGAGTTAATCTGCTCACAGCGCTTTAATCTCAGCTTTCTCAAACTCAACCAGTTACCGAGGAACAACCTCTGCTCCTCATTAAACATCTGTGGATACTGTGTGGAGGAACGTTAAAGGAACATTCTGCTGTTTCACTGATGTTCTTCCTGATGTCTGGAGGACAAACCCTTCAGATCATGACGGTGTTCCTCTGTGTGTTGGACATTCTGGACTATTGTGTGGAAGAAGTTGTGATGTTGGCTTCCTCCAGAACCCTGATGTTGGTGCAGATGATCCTCAGAATTTTCCGTCAGGATCTTTGGTGTTGATCTTTGGTGACTCTGTAGGTCCTGCTGTAGGAGGTCCATGACACAGCAGGAGGGAGGACCAGGAGTTTCATTGGGGGGTCTGTGAGGCCTTGTCGACATGTTTTTAGACGTGGAGGTCCACCATGTCTTCCCTTATGGGAGTCTGGGTAATGAGATGAGGATTCCCTGGAAGAGCTCCTTCCATCAGGACTCGTAGTTCTTCAGCAGCTCCTCGGTCCTCTGAGTTCGGGGTTTAAACCTCCAGTAATCTGGACCTGACACGGTCTGAGAAGGACTAAAATAGTCTCTGGTGTCCCCCCAGTGTGCTGGTCTCTGGATTAACAGACTCCTGAACCCCAGTGTGCTGGTCTGTGGTCTGATGGTATTAGTACAGTGGTTCTTAACCTGGGTTCACTCTCAGGGGTTCAGCAGACACACACTGCGGTCAAGTGAGCCGCTTTAAAGATGAATGACCGTCTACTCCTTAAGGTGCGTTCACACCGAACGCACCTTAAGGAGTAGACGGTCATTCATTACATCACATTACATTACATTACATTACAGTCATTTAGCAGACGCTTTTATCCAAAGCGACTTACAGGAAGTGTATTCAACATAGGTATTCAAGAGAACTACTAGTCACCAGGAGTCATAAGTGCATCTCCTTTCTTAAACAAGCATCTTAAAGCATAAACCAGAGCAAAAGTATAGTGCAGAGGCAAGTTACTACGAAAACAATAAGTGCAACAGACTAATATGAATACAATAAGTGCTACAAACTACTACGAATAGGATAAGTGCAGTAAATGAATACGAATACAATAAGTGCAGCGAACTTTAAAGCGGCTCACTTGATCGACTACGGAACATATTATGAACCCAGACACGTCCTTCCACAACAATATAAACAGAACTAGTGGTTAGTTCAGGTGGATGGAGATAAGCCCCGCCCCCTTTCAGGCGCGAATGCCGTGAATTACCCACATACAGCTTCAAGCAGCTCACCGCAGTAAGACACACAGTATAGCCATTTGTGATGTTCAATCCCTTCATACCAACATGTCGAGCAAACAAAGAAAGTGGTTGGACGAATACGTACAATATGGATTCCGTGTGAAGAGGAACGTGATGGAGTCAGCGATGCCAAGCTGAGTCTAGCACCGGCACAACTAAAGGAACACCTGCTAAAGCTGCATGATGGGAAATAGCTGCTGAACTCAAGGTGGAGAGAGCCAGATTGGATGAAAAGGCTCCTCTGCCTGTTCTCGGCTTCGTACCCATCGACAAACCGATCCTCAGCATCGTAACCTGATCACAAAGCAGGCCAAACACACACCATGAAACACTGAAACCAGCTGCTGAAGATACGTTATCCCACATCCCTCCTTCAAATGACACGATCAGCAGCAGAACAGACGACATGAGCAATGACATCTTGGCTCAAGTACATACATTACATTACATCTCATACATTACAGTCATTTAGCAGAAGTAGTTGCAGATCTGATTTCAACCCCACCAAAATTCAGCCTCCAACTCGATGAGACCACCGACGTTTCCAGTCTCAGCCAGCTTGTTGTATTCGTGCGTTATATGAAAGACGACGAGATAAAGGAAGAGTTTTTATTTTGTAAGCCTCTTACAACAACAACCAAGGGATGACTTCTCCAGAGACAACACTCTTTGGTGGAATCTGGTTTCTGCAGTTTGTTGCCGGAGCTGCATGCTGGGCCGACACTCTGGTTTTGGAGCGCTGGTGATCCGATGCACCACACATCACTGTTACACACTGTGTTCTGCACAGGCAACAGAAACCTTGCCTCCAAAACTGGCAGAAGTACTAAAAATCGTAGTTGAATGTGTGAACTACGTGTGAAACAGTGCTATGAAGCACCGCATCTTCAAAGAGCTCCGTCAGGAAACGGGCTCTGAACTGGAGGTACTTCTGTCCCACCCTAACGCTCAGTGGTTGTCCGGGAAAGGTGCTGTTTTTGAGAGCACCAACATTGTCACGCAGATTGCTTCGAAGATTCTGAGTTCATTCTCATCTTGGCACATGGCCGATATTTTCGATGCTCTCAATCATCTCAATCGACAGATGCAGGGCGGTGGAGTCAACATCATGCGTTTAAAGAAAAGCTACCTTTATGGAAACGACGAACAGAGAATGACAACTTCGCAAACTTTCCCCTGCTGGACGACTGCGTAAGTAAGAGGTGTGTGTTTGTGTGTGTGTGTGACTCACCACGGTGACGGCGTCATTAACCAGTGACTCTCCGAAGACGATGATGAAGAGTGTGTCGTTGACGTGAACCTCCTCGAACACGGCGAGCACCGCCACGGGGTCAACGGCCGAGATCAGAGCCCCGAACAACAGGAAGTCCATCAGGTCGGCCTGCACGCGCTCGTCTGTGCACACACACACACACACACACACACACACACACACACACACAGACACACACACACACACACACACACACACACACACACACACACACACACACACACACACACACAGTCACACAGTCACACACACACACACACACAACACACACACACACACACACACACACACACAGTCACACACACACACACACACACAGTCACACACACACGCACACAGTTTATATTTTCTTGACAGCTCAAGTTTGATACTTTTTTATAAGTTTGCAGATGTTTGGTGAACGTGTCATCATTGTACATCATGACATCACCAGGTTCTCTGAGGTCATTCTAACCGTTCTGACGTTCACAAAGTTCTCTATTAATATTCACTTCTTTCTCTTTGTATATTTGTAAATTCCTTCTCATGACAGTCCCTTCAGACTCTGTAAACCTTAAATGAAACATTTCTCAAACACGTAAACGCGTTGAGTAGTGATGTGGGCGTGGCCTGATATTAAAGAAACATTCATAAAACTCACATTTAACAGTGTTCCACAGTTGTGATTCAGACTGACTGCATTTAATAAGTCACATCGTTTCCCCCACGTGTTGCCATGGTAACAGCTCAGACTGACCTATGACCCCCAGCAGCTTGGCGGCGTACAGGCAGAAGCCGGTGCAGAAGGCGTTCCACAGCGTCCCCACCACGGCGTACGTCAGGATGGCGCCCAGGTTGTCGAAGAAGAGGCGGGCCGGCATGAAGTAACCGGCGTCGCCCACGATGGTCGGCAACAGGAAGAGGAAGAAGAGGGCGGGCTCTAGCTGGTACAGCTGCTTCTTATTGGCTAAGAGGACGACCCCGCCCAGAACCAGACCCAACAGGATCAGCATGCAGCTCTCTGGGACCACCGTGGTGAACCGCTGGGAGAAGTGGAACACTGCAAGAGAGACAGACAGGAAATGTGAAGAAAGGAAGAACTCAAAGAGGAAACAGCCTCTCTGTTGAGGACAGAGGACTGAGGATGAGGATAAAACCTGTCCTCCAGTACTGAAGAACCAGTGAAGAACCAGTGAAGAACCAGTGATGTTACTGGTTTCTACGGTGACGGAATCAAACTGTCAGATCGTCTCGTGTGAAGAAAGATTTCAGAGCTTCAGAGATGAATCTCATGTTGTTTATGTTTCTCGGTTCAGACTCAAACCAACAACATGTTGGTCCGTCCCTTAACACTGTCTCACTTCCTGTCTGCGTCTTATTGGTTCCTACTGAAGACGTTAATCTTTAAAAACACAAATATATTTATATATTCTTCTCTTTGGTTTTAATCAAACTAACAGGAGCAAATAGAGACTTTGATGGGACTATTTTCAGAGGCGGATGAATCTTCATTTGATGCCCTGTGTTTGTGAGGAGATAGAACCTTGTATGATGTCACATCCGATATAACTGAGTGTAAACATGTGCTTCAGAGGGTGATGATGAGTCATCACCTCCTCTCTGATTGGTCGACAGCTCTGATGATGTATAACAGGTTTATTTCACAGATTGTTCTCATGATGAGTGAACACGACCCCGACACCCAGCTATCCATCATGTCAACATCAAGGCCTGCCACACACACACACACACACACACACACACACACACACACACACACACACACACACACACACACACACACACACACACACACACACACACACACACACACACACACACACACACACACACACACACACACACACACAGGAGACTCTCCTCATACATCAAACATCAGAGCCGGTTTTAACTGGTTTTAACTCCTCAAGCATCTTTATAACATTTGTTTTTCCTTCAAAATTCTTGATCAACATCAACACATTCATGTTTTCACTGAACTCTCCTCCTGATGTGTTTATGAATAAATACTATAATATATAGTACTATATAGTATTATATAATACTATATAGTACTATATAGTACTATATAGCTATATAGTACTATATAGTATATAGTACTATATAGTACTATATAGTACTACGATAGCTACTCATATGAACTGTTTTAGAGAACTACTTTAATATCCTTTAAGACCTTGAACCATGTGACTCTTCAGTGGAGAGTGAACTCTGGTTTTCCTTCATCCCTTCACTACCTCCTTCTTCTCTTCACTACTACCTCCTTCTTCTCTTCACTACCTCCTTCTTCTCTTCACTACCTCCTTCCTTCATCCCTTCACTACCTCCTTCTTCTCTTCACTACCTCCTTCATCCCTTCTACTACCTTCTCCCTTCACTACCTCCTTCTTCTCTTCACTACCTCCTTCATCCCTTCACCTCCTTACCTCCTTCATCCCTTCACTACCCCCTTCTTCTCTTCACTACCTCCTTCTCTTCACTACCCCCTTCTTCTCTTCACTACCTCCTTCTTCCCTCACTACTTCTCCTTACCTCCTTCTTCTCTTCACTACCTCCTTCATCTCTTTCACTACCTCCCTTCTCTTCACTACCTCCTTCTTCTCTTCACTACCTACCTTCTTCTCTTCTACCTTCTTCTCTTCACTACCTCCTTCTTCTCTTCACTACCTCCTTCTCTTCACTACCTCCTTCTCTTCACTACCTCCTTCTTCTCTTCACTACCTCCTTCTTCTCTTCACTACCTCCTTCATCTTCTCTTCACTACCTCCTTCATCCCTTCACTACCTCCTTCTTCCTTCACTACCTCCTTCTTCTCTTCACTACCTCCTTCTTCTCTTCACTACCTCCCTTCTCTTCACTACCTCCTTCTTCTCTTCACTACCTCCTTCTTCTCTTCACTACCTCCTTCCTTCATCTTCACTACCTCCTTCTTCTCTTCACTACCTCCTTCTTCTCTTCACTACCTTCCTTCATCTCTTCACTACCTCCTTCTCTTCACTACCTCCTTCTCTTCACTACCTCCTTCTTCTCTTCACTACCTCCTTCTTCTCTTCACTACCTCCTTTCTTCACTCCCTTCTCTTCACTACCTCCCTTCACTTCCTTCTTCTCTTCACTACCTCCCTTCTCTTCACTACCTCCTTCTTCTCTTCACTACCTCCTTCTTCTCTTCACTACCTCCTTCTCTTCTCTTCACTACCTCCTTCTTCTCTTCACTACCTCCTTCTTCTCTTCACTACCTCCTCCTTCTCTTCACTACC